>NC_139640.1:13189739-13247239 GCF_964638095.1 Poromitra crassiceps | reverse complement strand
CAATCTCATGTTTTTTCTAGTTGTTATTGTAATAACAATTTCCCACAACAGCATGTTTTGTATTTGTGCATTTCAAATAAAATACTACTTTTCCAGTCATATATTGTCATTATTCAAGTTTAAAAAAGATATTGTTAAAATCGTATCGTATCATATCGTTATCGTGAACCCAGTATCGTGATACGTATCGTATCGTGAACTGAGTGTATCGTGACACCCCTAGTCCAATGTAAACCACTGACTGTCACTGTGATAGAGGAAGCAAGAGACTGCAAACATTACTGTCATAGTTGATGTAATTTATGGGTTTACCTGAGCAGTTGATATGCAGGCTGTCAGAGGAAGAGACAGACTGTGTGTCTAAACACTCCCTCAGTGTAGATCCAGGCTGAAGACACAGAGGTCTGATCCTCCATACATCTCTTTCTGAGGAAGCCTTTCTCTCTTCTGTGGAAACAGCAGAGCCACAGTCCAGCTCTCTGCACACTACAGCTGCTGACTTCAGGGTCCAGTCAGACCCCCTGTCATCCACTGGTCTCCAGACTCCATGTTGTTTCATCTCCAGTTCACCAGCACAGCTGCTGGCTCCTCCCACCAACCTGACATCATCAGCTGAACAGAGACAAGACAGTCATTAGTTAAAAACAGTTTACAATTACTTGGATTTGAAAGTAAAAATCAACTCAAATCAGACAGCTGTTTCTCTGTCTTTTCTCTATTTACCTGTTGAGTTGTGTTTTTCTTCAGCCTGGAGTCCTGAGGGAAAAGATCATAATAGTATCAAGATGAAATTATGTATTTTCTCATGTCATTGTCTCATTGTCCATGTCTCTGTCAGTCCACTGTTTGTCCATGTCTCTGTCAGTCCAATGTTTGTCCATGTCTCTGTCAGTCCACTGTTTGTCTATGTCTCTGTCAGTCCACTGTTTGTCCATGTCTCTGTCAGTCCACTGTTTGTCCATGTCTCTGTCAGTCCACTGTTTGTTCATGTCTCTGTCCAGTCCACTGTTTGTCCATGTCTCTGTCAGTCCACTGTTTGTTCATGTCTCTGTCCAGTCCACTGTTTGTCCATGTCTCTGTCAGTCCACTGTTTGTCCATGTCTATGTCAGTCCACTGTTTGTCCATGTCTCTGTCAGTCCACTGTTTGTTCATGTCTCTGTCCAGTCCACTGTTTGTCCATGTCTCTGTCAGTCCACTGTTTGTTCATGTCTCTGTCCAGTCCACTGTTTGTCCATGTCTCTGTCAGTCCACTGTTTGTCCATGTCTCTGTCAGTCCACTGTTTGTCCATGTCTCTGTCAGTCCACTGTTTGTCCATGTCTCTGTCAGTCCACTGTTTGTTCATGTCTCTGTCAGTCCACTGTTTGTCCATGTCTCTGTCAGTCCACTGTTTGTTCATGTCTCTGTCAGTCCACTGTTTGTCCATGTCTCTGTCAGTCCACTGTTTGTCCATGTCTCTGTCAGTCCACTGTTTGTCCATGTCTCTGTCAGTCCACTGTTTGTCCATGTCTCTGTCAGTCCACTGTTTGTCCATGTCTCTGTCAGTCCACTGTTTGTCCCGGCAGCTGTCTGTCTCAGGCTCAGTTGTCTGTCTGTGACCTCAGGTTTCTAACAGTTTTTCCTCTGAAGGTTTTCTTCAGAGTTTCTCCTTGTACCTTCCAGGATCTAAGCCTGCTGGTGCTGCAGGTAGGTTAGGATCTACAGAAGAGTTGTAGATTAACACATGCTACCTCTGATACATGTGCAGTTGACAGAAGTTTCACTTTCATTCACCCGACCGGCATGACGTATCGCATGGGAGGATCATTCCCCCAGTCCCTTTCTCTCTCTCTCTCTCTCTCTGTCTGTCTGTGTCTTTCTCTCTCTCTCACTGAGTGTGTGTGTGTGTGTGTGTGTGTGTGTGTGTGTGTGTGTGTGTGTGTGTGTGTGTGTGGGTGTGTGTGTGTGTGTGTGTGTGTGTGTGTGTGTGTGTGTGTGTGTGTGTGTGTGTTAGAGAGCTGCGCGGGCCTGAAATCTCAGCCCGAGCCCTCCCCGGCCCGTGACATGCAGGCCCGTGCCCCGACCCGGCCCGGATGAGTTATGAAATGAAATGGCCCGAGCCCGTTGCGAGGCCCGACATCAATATCACGATATGACGACCAGTGTTGGGGGTAACTCATTACAAAAGTAATATATTACATGTAATATATTACTTTTAGCAGTAACTCAGTAATATAACTTAATACTTATAGGATTTCAGTAATATTATACCAGTTACTTTGTCAAGTAACTCAAATTACAAATTGAGTTACTTTTTTTTTAATCAAAATTTAAAAAAGATACAATCATTTCCTAATCAAACTGTGTGTGTTTTTATGCAAATAACCACTACAGATGACAATAACAAAGGAAAATAATAACATTTAGAATTTTGGATTGTTTACACTGACTTCAAGGCGGTTGAAATTATCTTTTGGAATGGTTCCGGGGCAGCGATGTCATTCTGCTGCTGCTGTTGTTTTGGTGAAAGTAATGCAAAAGTAGTGTAATAAGTAACGAGTTACTCTACACAGACAGTAATATTGTAAAGTAACTTATTACTTTCAAATGAAAGTAACTAGTAATATGTAGTATATTACATTTTGAAAGTAACTTGCCCAACACTGATGACGACACAACTCTCGCTCCCTCTCTGTGCATGCTGCTGCGATGCTGAACTCGTTGGTCCAAAATGTTGATAGACTGTGTTGCCTATAAAGACAACCATGCAGCTTTCTCTCTGTCTCTCTCTCCCCCTCTCACACACGCTACCATGGCCTATCAAAATCCAGACATATTGTCTCGAGAAAGAGAATGTTAGATTGTTTAATTGCCAACAGCAACAATGCCCACAAACTGAAACATTATGTCACTGAAGCATTATCGAAATTAAAACAGCAGACTTACCATTTATAGCTGCATTGAATAACGTCACATTAGTGTCCTCACAATGTATGGTAGATGGGTTTGTATTCAATAGGTTGAAATAAGCTGTCCCTACTGCAATGGGGACTGTTTAAAGTGTAACTTACCCCCAAAACACTTTTCTTCAGCTTTTAACCAATATATATGACTTTGGGGGTGCTGTGTGAAGAATTCTGGTCAGAATCTCCACATTTGAGACCAAACTGTTACCATTGTACCATTTGTATCATTTTCAGCAGCATAAGTGCCCTCTATGGGTTCAACCCTGCTTTTTTTTTGCCCTCAAAACTGCACAAAATGTGGTCCAACCTGACGTCACGTTGTACCCAAAGACTTTGGGATTTCAAGATAGTTACTCCCCTACTCCCCCTGTACCCTTCCCCGGCTCCTCACAACTCCAAGCCTATTCCCATGATGTCACAAGCATTTTCCTTCCAATATGGCACTACAATACACACAGCTCATTGGCTGTTTGTGTCACTTGACCTGTTAATCACCTTAATTGATTACAATCGCCTGTTATTTTCCTACCAACTCCTATGTAACACAATAGGCTACTATCAATAAATGCCACTATAATCATAAAAGGAAGGAAATGGCATTGTGTTGCTGTAAATCATTCCCAACATTTTTCATACTAAGGAGCCCTAATTTAGTTCACATTGGGGCAATGGACCCCCATATGATGAGATTTGGTCTCTCAGATGCAAATCTGATTTTTTTTTTTGGTATGTAGCCTAGATATGATTTTGTCCAGAATTCCATATATATTAGGTTGAGAGATAACAGAGAATCCTGGAATCCTCTCAAGGACCACTGGTGGTCACCGGACCCCACATTGAGAACCACTCAACCACTTTGATTGTGCAGAGAGAAGAGACAGAGGAGGACTCTTCTGTGCCCCTTTTTCACAAAAGCAGCCTACAGCCTAAAATGTATTTTCCTGGTTCACTTTTGACGGGGAGGAGAAGGCAGGTGAAGTGACATTCACCTCCAACTTATAGGCTACTCAGCTGCTGCTGCTGCACTGACTCTCTGCTGCTTGTCCAGTCGTATGCAGCAGTTCGCGCAAACAGATGCGGGATTCCCGCAATCCTGTACCCACTTTCAGACACTAATTGTGCAGAAAAAGGGGGGGGGGGGGGACGACTGGGGGGCGCAGGGCGCACACCAGCGATTTTTGTTTGTGTTTGTTTGTTGTTGTTTTGTGAGGGCTACAGAGCGCCCTAGCTGAACTGGCTTCCCCAGGCAGGAGGCTGTTTCCCTGTACTGTAGGGTGAGCAGCCGGGGCCTGAGGAGGAAGGAGGGGGAGAATGTTCTGCGGCCCGCTGCAGTTCTGCTCTGCACTCGAGAGGAAAAAGCAGAGGTGCACTACACCTTTTGACAAGAATCACGAAAGAGGGAGAAACGAAAATTAAAATCTAACTGCATAGAGTTGTAGAGGATAAGTTGGACAAGTTAATAACGTGCAGAAATCTCCCATTGTGATTACATTAGAGCGTGTTGAGAGCAGGGGGTTTGTCCTGACTATTGTGCTGTGCTGCGATAACCAGGCTCTTTTAACGATACTTACATGGGAGTCAATGGCAGTTTCTAGTTTGCCACTGAATGACCAAATTGATATAACTTTCAACCATTTTGAGCAACGCTGTTTCCATACAGGCCACCAGCGTTGGCTAGATGTTGATATTTATAAAGATTTTGTAGCTCTCATATAACTTATTTTTTAGGCGGTGGGCAAACTGTCATGGCGTCGATTTCCAGATAAAGAATCCTGACCTGAGCACAGCCAAAGAGTATAGTGAGACAAGAGGAGACGATCATTTCTTGGTTTTTCCCATAGTTTTTTTCAAATAAGCAGCATGCCGTTTTGTCACATATCTTTAACTCTCCCCTCGCAAACTTTGTTTTATGTCCATCGATCTTATTTCTCTCTCTCTCACGACACGGACACACGCGGCTTGTTTTGTTGTTGTTTTTTATGCTGACAGTGACAGCACGCTGACTGAAACATGTCATGACATGGATTGTGGACTGGAGTGGCAGACTAACGTCACGGTGAGGGTGTGTGTGTGTGTGTGTGTGTTCCTCCTTCTCTATGGTCTCACTCTGCTGTGTAAAATAAAGCGAGTAATACAGCTTCATTTTATTTTCTTATTGAAACGGCCCGAACCCGGCCCGGCCCCGGCAGCTCGGAGCAATTCATTAAAAAAAGCCCGGCTCCAGGGGCCCGCGAGGGGACCCTCGGGTTTGCAGCTCTCTAGTGTGTGTGTGTGTGTGTGTGTGTGTGTGTGTGTGTGTGTGTGTGTGTGTGTGTGTGGCAGTGGTTTGCCCCGCTACACGTCAGCATCCCTTCCATATATTGACAGTTGCGACACCCACACATGTGCGCGTGCGTGCGTCCACACACACACACACACACACACACACACACACACACACACACACACACACACACACACGGGCGGTTCACAGCTATACCAGAAGAGAACAGGATATGCAATGTCTGTGATCTAAAAGATGTTGAAAGTTTCATTTCATGTTTTATTGTACTTTATATGATGATTTGAGGATTTCCTTATTTGATGAAATGCAAAAGCAAAGACCTGAGCTCTTCTGGGCAGATGATGGCCAGAAGTTGGAGTGGTTGTTTAAGACTGAGGTATTTAAGACTGCTAACTTTATCTCTAGGGCCTGGAATAGAAGGCAAGCACAGCTCTTTAAGTAGGTTCAGGTGGTGGTTTTCATGCTGTACAACTTTACTGTATGTATTTTGGGTGTTTCTGTTGGTTTTATGTTTTGATCATTGTTTGTTTAAATGATCATGAACAGTAAAAGTGTCCTGTAAGCCCATGTGGGCTGGGCTTCATTCGAAGCATGACACTTAAATAAAGAAAATCAATCAATCAATCAATCAATCACACACACCCGCACACATAAACACACACACACACACACACACACACACACACACACACACACGCACGCGCACACACACACACACACACACACACACACACACACACACACACACACACACACACACACACACGCACACACACACACACACACACAGACACACACACACACACACACACACACACACACACAGTGTATAAAGGACTTGTCATTCACTGACATTACACATTCTCTCTCTCTCTCTCTCTCTCTCTCTCTCTCCATTCTAAACATCTTGTTCATTTATGCATTTTCTTAGTAATTTATGCAACCCTCCAACTGCATAACCGACGGCTTAACCAACACTCACTTTGCAGGCACACACGCACACGTACGTACACACATGCACACACACACACTCACACACAGGCACAGGGACACACCCACACACACACACGCACAGGCACACACACGCACACACACACACACACACACGCACACGCACAGGCACACACACACACACACACACACACACACACGCACACGCACACGCACACGCACAGGCACACACACACACGCACGCGCGCACACACACACACACACACACACACATGCACATGCACACACACAAAATTGAAACATCTCTATTGAAATTTGCACTCAAAAGCCGCAAAAGTCAAACGGTCAAAAGCCCCTCCATTACACAATAAATGCACAACTTGCATGTCCTGTTAAACGTCATCACACTTTGCTATTTGCTAAATATACAACCAGGAAAACTACACAGTAAATATGTAAAAAGCAGCACAAGAAAAAGTCATAATAACCTTCATGAAACATGAACGCACCCCAAATACAACATTGTCGCTTTTTAACCTTTATTTAAACAGGAGGAGTCTCACTGAGAGCAATGCTCTCTGTTTCAGGAGCTCCCTGTTCACATTCAGACATTCACACCTGGAAGCTGACCAGTACAACCACAGTCTGATCTGCTGACACTGAGCGGTTGGGGGTTCAGTGTCTTGCTCAAGGACACTTCAACACCCTGCTGGGGTTGAACCCTGAACCTTCCGATTCCCGGACGACAGCTCTACCTACACACGCACACACACACACACACACACACACACACACACACACACACACACACACACACACACACACACACACACACACACACACACACACACACCCTCTCTGTCTCTCTCTCTCTCGCAGTGGACCCAGTTCATAACAGTTTAACTTCCACAGATGTTCCATAGCAGCCTGGTTCTCCAGAAATCAGAACCTCAGAGGCTTTCACACACCATCATTACACCAGTAAGATGTACTTGAGTCCTACCTGAGCACCATAGCAACATGAACAACATCATTCTGGGATCCATATTGTCAGCTTGTCCGTGTCTTAACTCGTTGTCTCTGAAGAAACCTGTCTGTCTGTCAGCGTGTCGTCTTAAAATGGCGTCTCCTGGTCTGCTGATATCAATATTTATGTGCTGTTTACGCCCCATCTCTTATCTCCTCATCAGTTTCATATGTGTTTTTCTCTGATAGGCCTATCTGTAATGACAGGAAGCTGCTGACAAAAACCACAGTGACTTCCTGTAGCTTCACGATGTCTCCAACACATCACAAGTCCACTGTCTATATCATTCAGTTTGATTTAGAGAAGCACAGCTCCAGTTAGTTATGTGCAGTGTTGGGCAAGTTACTGAAAATTAGTAAATAGTTACAGTTACTATCAAAAGGTAATTTAATTACTTTACAGATTACTGCATAATAAATCATTAATAGACATTGTACCTGCATGGGATACTTGAACATTCACTTATTGGGGAGGCTTATAGCGTATAGGTCTGACTGCAGCTGCAGAGCATTATTGCCGGACAGGAAGGCTGTAGCTCTCCCTCTGAAGTTATCCATTATTTTCACATCCTAAAGTAACTAGTAACTAGCCCATTTAAATTTCAGTCATTGTAAATGAGTTACTCAATTTGACCAAGTAGTTAGATTACTAGTTACTGCAAAAAGTAGTTTAACAACTGGTTGTGTGATTTGATCTCAATCCATTATTGGTTCTTGGATGTCACAAATGCTACAGATGAAGTACTCGGATGTCAGCTCTCTACTGTGTCTCTGAGACCAGCAGGTGGTGCTGTTTCATCATTTCTCAGCACCAGAGTCTACTGAGCTTCTCTTACAGCAAGCAGCATTCAACAGCTCAAGAGTAGAGAGAAGACGAGAGAGAAGAGAGGAGAGGACAGAACATAGGAGAAGCAAAATCCCATTTCATCACATTTGTTGTTTTTAAAAACCTCTTAAAAAGCCACCTATTTCTGAAGAAAATGGTGAAAACCAGGGATGTGCAGAGAACATTAGAGGGGCAGCGGCTCAAATTCATAAAAGGGAAATTTGTGGTAATTTGAAGGCCAATTTAGGGGTACAACTCATTTTAAATATTCCGATTTTAACCAGATTTAGAGGAATATCTCATTTTAGGATGAGACTTTGACAAACATACATACCTGATTCACGTTGACTGACTGATATTGTCGTGGATAATTCTATATGATATACTATAGAATATGTCGAAATAATAGGACAACCTCTCAGTCGCTGCGAAGATATGAATCTGTTTAATTTTAGCCACACATGAGCATTTATAGGCAGCTTTGCACGCAAAGCCCAAGTTCACACAATGAAAGGAAACCACACCACCTAGCTAATCGTCCCTCAGGGACCTTGTTGTTGACCACTTTACCTAGAAACGCCTAAACGCCTATTTCACCTATTCCATGCATGAGTCATACAAAAATTCTTCCACATATCCTCCCTTTCTGACCTTTAGGTCAGATCTGGGTTTGGACAATGGATTTTTGCATACTCACATGCCTGGCTCAAAGTGAAACCGCCGTTCCCTTTCATGACATAAAAATTACAATGTTATATATTGGAATATATGACCTTATATTAACAGGTGTTATAATCTGTAAAATATAGGCTGAATTAAGAATAAAATGAAATAATAAAAAAATTAAAATAAAACCACAATCTTTTCAGAGAAATATGTCTATACAATCATCATTCCCTCCCTTATAGACCTATTTCTCTAACATACTGTTCTTTAAGCATTGCAATTGTTTTTTCAAATTAACATGAACCTTAATATACCCAAATATGTATGGCATACTGGGATATGAAAACACAAATATATGGGCCCCTCTTTTCCAATGCCCCTTAATCTATCTTTTTAATCCTTGGTTTAGACTACAAAACTTAAACAGAAATAAAATAAAAAATAAAAATAAAGTCAAAATAATAAACATATATAAGGATGTCTTTGATTAAGTATTCAGATATAGACCACCCTGTTATAACATATATTTTTCAAATAAAAATGAACCTGAAACTATCTTGATGACGACAACCTCATGGGCCCCACCCACTCTTCCAGTGAGCTATTTCCATCTATTTCCTTCTCCACCCCTTGGGGATAAACACATCAAGTCTCTGGTTCTTTATAGACTATATAAAAAATAATAAAATGACAAAATAACGACTAAATATAAAGTAATTATAACAAAATTAAAATAACGGAACAACTGTGTGCATATATATGTATATATATTAGATAATGACCAGCAACTCACCACCTGTCTGTGTGTATCAGTGTGTGTGTGTGTGTGTGTGTGTGTGTGTGTGTGTGTGTGTGTGTGTGTGTGTGTGTGTGTGTGTGCTGGAGCACTTGGCATATACCCAACCCCCATGCTGTTGACTCTTGTGCTCTTCCGGTGCAGAGAGAGAACTTCTTCTGGCTTGGGGCATACATGGACGACACTGGTTTTCACTTTTTGTTCTGCTATTTGGGGTGATCTCTCAGATCATCCAACCCGAGAGCCGGCCCACCGCAGATTGTGCCAATTTTACCTGACTGGCCACTCTCCTCTCAGCCAACACAGATGACTTCAGCCTTCAGTGTCTCCGCCCCCTTTTCACAATACTCTCTCCGGCTCATCATTCAACTGTCATTCATTCGAATATGGCAATGTCGGGGTCCCGTTGTGTATATAAGTGTTTATCTCAGTGCATTGCTCCGATCATTACACATAAGCTTGGTAATACATATATACATACACACAGCATCCACAAGCAACTACATTTCCACCAACCATCCCATGTGTGTATCCCATGTGTATACCAGATATATTCAAAACCTCTTCACTTACCAGCATTTCACAATTGAGACCTATTCAAAAATTAATCACATAGACCAAAAATTTTGTCATCAACTCTAACTGAAACAAAAACACTCCTTCAGCATATCAACAATTCATTTCATTACTCTTTGTTGATTTAGACCACCTCCTCCAAAAACATCATACTGCCTTCAATCACCAGAACCAGGATACGTGCAGGTCTGTAGTACATATTGCTGATTCTGGCAATGTGCCCATCAGTTCAACGCTAAATGTGAAAAATAAATCTATCACATGCCCTCTGCATACAACTATGAATTGATTATACATATCACTGGACATAAACGCATCAAATAATTCATCTCTTACAATAAACAAAACACATGACCTTATCCTCCATGACACAGGATACATCTGTCAATTTGACACTCAGACAAAGATAAAACATTAGACATATACATTCAATTCACATAACTTGACATGACCCACAAACATGTGACATGACATAACACAAAGACAATTAGATTACAGTATCTCGGAGGAAGGAGCTGCATGTCTGTAGTAGCCCCCCCCCCCCCTTTCTTTTCCAATCCACTGTGAAGATGATTGCCTCATACTGTATAGCAAAAGCAGCAACAGGCGAGAGAGAATTGCCTGGCCTAGCAACGCTCTCCCGTCTGCTGTTTTAAATCCTTTGCACAAAGTTGATGCAATATTGTCCTCTTCTTTTTACGCGCAAGTAGACGTATTGTCCTCTTCTTTACGCGCAAGTAGATGTCAGACAGTCCAATAGTTCAATTGTATTCCACTTTGACAGTGTCCCGTGGGACCATGGCACAACACAGTTAGTTATGGTGATATGGTGAGACTCACCGGCACATGGCGATACCATGTTGACCAATCTCTACTCACAGCTCATCATCTGAGTCGATAATTTATCGAAATGTCATGATCTGTTACAGAGAGAATGTATTTTGTTGGGTGACTTTAACACTGATGTAGCCAATAAATCCTGTCCCACTTTCAGTGGCCTGGACCGGTGTAGCAGGGTTTTTGGACTCACTCAACTGATCTGTGAACCCACCAGAATCTGTAGCTCATCTAGCAGCATTATTGATCTGATTTTAGTCTCGGATACTGAATCTATCTCCCAGAGTGGTGTGTTAACTTATGGGATTAGTGATCATTTTCTTACTTTTTGCTCCAGGAGAGCTCATCGTGTTACTTTTAATTCTCATAAATCCATCTCAGCTAGATCTCTTAAGCGCTACTCTGTGGCCAGGCTCACTGAAGAGATCAATCTGTTAGACTGGTCATCCGTTTTAGACTCAGATGACGTTAATCAGGCTTGGGGAAACTTTAAAAAGCTTTTTTCTTCTGCCATTGATACTGTAGCCCCAGCCAGAACTGTCAGAATCAAGCAGAGATCCAACCCGTGGTTCACCCAGGAGATCCTTGAAGCCATCGGCTCCAGGGATAAGGCCCTCTCCCAGTTTAGAAAGTCAGGTAACCAAGCCGACCTCCTGCTGTTCAGAGGTTTTAGAAATGTGGTACAGTCTAAGGTCAGAGAGGCCAAAGCGAATTATTTCTCTGATCAGATCAGAGATAACAAAGACAACCCACAAACTCTCTGGAAAACACTTAAAAACTTGGGCTGCACTACAAAACCACGTAAAGACTCAAATCCTTGTATCTTTTTAGATATTAATGGCGAAAAAGTAAAGAACAAAAATCAGATTGCTAACCATTTTAATACCTTTTTTATTGTTAAGAAACTTGTTGATTGCTTGCCCACAGGCCCTGCAACCTTTGGACAGAGCCATCTTCTTGACTTTTATGCCAGTTTGGGGGCAACTCCGAACAGCTTTTCTTTCAAGCCAGTCTCAGTGGCAAAAATCGCCAATCTGCTAAAGAGCCTTAAATGTGCTAAAGCCACTGGTCTGGACAATATTTCCGCCAGGTTTTTAAAGGACGCTGCAGATTCGATAGCACCTTCAGTCAGCCACATTGTAAATCTATCCATTGAGCAAGGCATTGTTCCCCTCGACATGAAGCATGCCAAAACAATACCTCTTTTAAAAAAAGGCAACAGGTCAGACCCGGGTAATTATCGACCTATTTCAATTCTCAGTGTCACCTCTAAGGTACTGGAGAAAGTAGTCCATGAGCAGCTTTACAATTTTATTAATGAGTCCAATTTATTGTACTCATTTCAATCTGGTTTTAGGAAGTCTCACTCAACTGACTCCTGTCTTCTTTATCTGACTGATTTTATCCGCTCAGAAATGGATGTCGGTAAAATCTGTGGCATGATTTTAATTGACCTCCAGAAAGCTTTTGACATGGTAGACCATAGCCTACTTTTTAATAAACTCTCTGCTCTTGGCCTTAGCCCTTCAGGCCTCAATTGGGTCACCTCCTACCTGTCAGAGAGGGACCAAATGACAGAATGCCTCGGCCAGCTTTCAAAGCCCCTGCCTGTGACGTGTGGGGTCCCTCAAGGAAGTGTCTTAGGTCCATTACTGTTTTTAATTTACATAAACGACCTACAAGCTGCTTGTAACTCTAACTTGTTTCTGTACGCAGATGATTCAGCCATTTTGGTCTCTGACAAGGATCTGTCTAAACTTCAGACCACTCTTAGAGTAGAATTTGATCACATCAAGGCATGGCTTACTGACAACAAGTTGTCCCTTCATATGGCTAAAACAGAATATATTTTATTTGGTTCAAAACCCAGGTTGCGCAGATTGGTTTCATCTGAAATTATCCTCGGAGGCCAGATCTTCCCTGCTAAAACGTCAGTGAGCTACCTGGGTTGCATTTTAGACAGCAGCCTGGGTGGGGAAACCATGGCTCTAAAAACCATTAGCAAGGTTAATGGTAGAACCAAATTCATAGCCAGAAAAGCTCCTTTACTGGATGCAGCCAGTCTGCTTTTGCTGGCTAGCTCTCTTGTTTTATGTTGTTTTGATTATGCCATTTGCTCCTGGTATGGAGGACTGTCAAAGGTACTCAAAGATAAATTACAAGTCTCCCAGAACAAATTAATCAGGGTTGTCTTAGGTCTATCCTCTAGAGACCACGTTGGGAAACAGCATTTTCAGCAGCTTGGCTGGCTCCCTCTAGAGGCCAGGGCGGTCCAGCTGCAGCTCAGTATGGTCCACAATATCTGCAACAATAGGGCCCCTGAATATCTTAAGGATCATTTCCAGAGGAGTGGTGACGCTCATGCTCATCAAACCAGAGCTAGTATAGCAGATCTTTGCCTGCCCAGGTTCAAAACCAACATGGGCAAATGTTCTTTTAGGTTTAGTGGAGCTGTAAACTGGAACATGTTAGCCCTCCCGATCAAGACTACTACCAGCCAGCTTTCTTTTAAAATGAAGGTCAAATCCTGGCTTTTAGATAATGTCACAGCATAGATGCACTTTGTCTTGGTTCTTTTTCATTTAATTTTATATTATTTTATGTATTTTTATTACTTTTAGTATTTGAGCATTGTTTTGTATTTTAGTATTGTATAGTAGTCTATAGTCTATGTCTCTCTTTTATCATTCTTTGTACTTATGCTTGTTTCGTGTTGTTTGTATTGTCTGTCCTAGACCAAGGACCACAATGGAAACAAGTCTTTGACTTTATTGTGTTTTAATCCTTGATGATGTTTTCCGAGATGCATGTCCTCTGTTCCATGTTTTCTTTGTTACAATACATCAAATAAAATCAATCAATCAATCATGAGTCCATTGAGTCCGTCTCTCCAGGCATAAGATCAAACAGTCCTGTCCATCACCAGTAGTGCCACACCCATTGTCATCTGTCAGGCAAAACGTTCATGAGCATTTTTCACATCTTTAAATATTTCACAACAACCCTACTAACCCACATACCATTCTATTTTATTATTGTTGTAATGCCTATTATCGAAACCAACTCCCCATAAACCCTTGGGAGTGAACTAATTCAAAACAAATTTTTCATAACTCTTTCTGTCTTCTAAACATACTGAAACATTTTCCTCTCTGGCCTTCCTTTGCCCCACTATTTGCTTTTTGACCTCCTCAAACCATTTATTTTCCTTGCTTCTTTTTCAAAACTGTACATTTCTAGAATTTGCTTGACCACAATTTTGGTTCAACTTTTTTTTTTTTTATAGTTTAGACTCTATTCTCCTAATTTATCTTAACTTATCTATATACTCATATTTAAGTTTGTTTGTTGTGAAATACTCATCTTTCATCTTTCTTGGTCTGGCTCCTCCTTTGACTGTATACTCATCTTTCATCTTTCTTGGTCTGGCTCCTCCTTTGACTGTGTCCTCCACTTCCTGTCCCATTTCCGTTCCTTGAACAGCTTCCTCAGTCACTGCTCTCTATTGAAGTTACAGTCCAGTTCAGTTTGAGTGCTCCTCTGATGTATGACCCCTTGATGACAGATGGAGGTCATACAGCAGCCACAAATCACCACTCAGGTAAATGACATTTGCCTGGGTGGGGACAGGAAAACAGGTGACAGCACCAGGTGCCAACAAAAATCAAATGCTCCTATTTGATGTAACTAATTGTCTATTTACAATATTTGTTGCTGTTTAATGTTCAGAAAAGAAACCCAAAAGTTACCCTGTCCTGCAGTTGTGTCTTCTGGTGGGGTCATCACGCTTGTGACCCTTTCGTTTTTAGTGTCTCCCCATCCTCTGCAAATAGGGCTCAAATAGATGGACTTCAGACACTAAATCTCCATTGTATTCTAAACCACTCAAACGAAAATGAAAGCAAGCTTTTGGTCATAATCACTTAAGCTGTTAGTATTGCATGCTGAGTGTATGCTTGTACACATGCTGGGTGTATTCATTTACAATGATGCAGAAAAGAATAAGCTCTTGATTATGACCACTTACTAGCGCATGCTGGGTGTACAGACTATATGACACATGCTTCTTTCTCCTGTAACTTCATTCACTCATATAGGCAATTGTAGTTATTTGACTCCAAAAACTTCCAAAACTCCTCCCTTTCATCCTTCTCTCTATTGCGTTAGTAGAGAGGATGATATAATATCTGATCTATGTATACACATTTATTTTAATTTTCAACAGTGTAGGGACTAGCTATTTACTAATTAATTAGTCACTGGTTTTTTATTTCTTTTGCATTATGTTGTCACTTAAACTGACAGTATGGCAGTATGTGACCTTTCCTGCCACACTGAAAACATGTCAGTGGGGTGGTCTTCCTCTGTGGACAGCCAGCACGGAAATGCCCTATCTCCCCACAATGAAAACATGACTGCCGCTGCAAGCATGCAATCCGGGAGGGCTTGTTCGTTTTAGCTATTAATTGCTTTTTCTTTATTCGCTTTCTCCTCTTTCGGCATTGGTTATTGTTGTTTGGCATGGCCAATATCCATCCCCCAAACGATATTCCTGCCAGTTTCAACTCGTTTACTATCTTTACCAATCCTGGAGGAATGTAATTTGGATCTATTTTTGGCCCCTTAACTGTTGGGTCTATCTTATCTAATATTCGCTTGAGTCCTTTAGACCTCCCTGACCCAGGGCGCAGTCCCAGGCTAGACACCGTTCCACTGAAGCTGACTCAAGTGTGCTGCCTCGACAACCCCACCTAACCATCTTCAGTCTCCTGCTTCCCGGTGTCTTCTTTTCAAAAACCCCGATCACAGGAGCACTACTCGCCTACTAGCTCATTCGCTTTTGGCTTGTAGTGGCCTGACTGTACATTGAGCTGAGCGCGGAGGCCATATTGACATACAGTCCAACATGGTCTTACTGCCATCTGCGACCCAACCGGCAGATGACCCAGAACGATAGCGACCGCCAACCCACCTCTAAGGCAGATCCCGTAGTGGTGATTAGCCACCCGGTTGGCCGACGGTCTGATCCCTACCCCACTTTGCTATGGGTATAGAAACTTTAACCGTTTACATCTGCCTCGCCTGTTCACAAAGTGACTCCTATCACAGAAGCTCACTCTGCTAGGTGTGGACTGTCATCCACGTACCACGTGTTGCCTACACACCTACATGCGACAAACACGCCGACTAGACGGTACCACGGCAGTATGTTCATTCATACTTCAAGACACGGGGGCCCTTCAGTCCTCTCCCCAGCACTATATATGGATTTAACGTGCCCTCAGACCTTCGCAGGTCCGCCGCCGCCTGTTGTTGACTAGGTTCGGGGGGGCCCAATCCCCCTCCCTACCCTCCTCATATCTATTTCCCTCGTAACGAGTGTGAACGAGGGAAGAAGGTCCATTCTCAACCAGCTGCATCTCCACTGCATCTCCGATATATTCTTGCAGTTGCAGTTACTGTACATATTTTCTTCCTCTTTGGACCATACACCACTATAATGTGAGGATTCCTTTAGGATTGTCAATGTATGTGGCTGTCACAAATATCTGATCTCTTTAATTGTCAGTACAGTTGCTCCACAGACTAGGAGGGGAACCTGCTTTTCATTGGTTAAACCGTCTCGCTTGAGCTTCTAATTGGTCAAACCGGCTCGCTTCCGTTTTGGTCTTGTGCTCCGAAAGGCGGAAGGAGCATTTGGCAGCAAGCCTGTTTCTAACAATAGCTTTTCAGAGAGCACCACTCCACACACACTGCAGGCTAGGAGGGGAGGGGGGACGTGGAAGTCACAGGAGGGGAGGGGGGATGAGCGCTGCTCCTTCCATTCAATACCATTCACACTTAATAGCAAGAAAGGGCACCATTGAGCCCCCTTGACATTTGCTCGGCCCTCACAATTTTTTAACTACGTCCCTGTATTTTGGCAATTTACAGTAGCCTGCACTTAAGACAGTATCGGCTCGCTCCTCTGCTGTTCTCACTAATCTCAACGCACAAAATTAATTACCAGCTTTAACAAGAGCATGATAGCAACATAGCACAATACTAAAATAACGCAATAATTACTCACAATATTACTCACTGCTCTTAGAAAGAGTAACATTTACAAACACATTTCTTTTCATAAATTGGCCTACAACAGCTCATCAGATTATTACTAAATATCATACACTATGTCAGACTTAACACGCATGTCCTATCATGCACATACAAACAACCATATCAATGTGCGGTGATGTATTGATGTAGCCTATGTTAAACATCCAAGTTTGCTTTTTACATGCAGTTATTTACATGCGTTACATGAGTTATTCTTTCACACTTATTATTTATTTACAATGCATACGATGTTGCAGTGTGCATTAGCCGGGCCCGTATTTGCAAACATATAGCAGCAGAACCTATAGTCTACATAGACTAATATTTATTTATGACAATACTACTCATAATTATTTTGCCCACTCATAATGACTGCAATTTTTCTCTCAGACACGCTCTGGCCTGTTATAGTCGTGGCTACTTTTCCACAAGTCTTTTTCTAGTTATACTCTTAACTTCACTGGTTCGGACCTTCAGAGCTCTTGAAGCCGTATAACCTCGTTAATTGTATAATATACCTAATACTCAGTTATTACAGTCAGGCTTATCTTTTTGCCTCCCTTTAAATCCCCAGGGCTTGAAGATTCTTGCCACATTTTGGCCTTCGGTCGGAAACTTATTTACATGAATGCTGTCCTCAGCCCATTCACTTGCCACTTTTGGCCTTCGATCGGAACTTATTAGGCTATTCTACTTTGATCGGCAACTTATTTACAAAAATGCTGTCCTCAGCATTCTCTTGCCACCTTTGGCTTTGATCGGAAACTTATTTACAGGCTATTCAATGTCAAAATTTCATACCGGTAGTTTAAATTTGTTAAAACACACAAACAGTTTTGTGTGAGTGAGATTCCCCTTCTGCAGCGAGTGTCCTATTTCGTGGGTCTTTTTCAAAGTCGGAGCAACCTGTCGCCGCTCACTTTCATGGTGTGTTTGACCCACATAATCATTTAATAATTAATAATCAATAATTAATAATTGGCTTAAATGCCTTACCTTTTTCTTTGGCTGTCACACACCACAAAATCAACGCAGCTCAGGTCGGCAAAAGTATGCTCCGGCTTTCAAAACGCGACACGTTGGGCGTCATTTCTGTCAGACTGTGCTGCTGCTGTCCGTCTGCATGGTTGCTCTGGCTGAGTGGAGTGCGCACTGCTGGAGTGGGTGGGGACGGGCCACGTGCGTTTTTGGGTTGGTGCCTTCAGGGGCGGTTTAGAAAAACACTGCTCCATGCAGAGGCCTATTACAAATGGTGCATTCAAGGCCAAGAGAGCTCGGAAAAGGCATTTCTCTTTGAATGCTGCCTTCAGTGATGGCATGGAAAGGGCAATTTCCATACAAAGCATCATTAGAAATGCATTCATGGTCAGGAAAGGGCACTTTTTAGTTTATTTTTTCATGTGTCTGAGCTGTTTGTTTTGTTCATGTGTTGTTGGAATGGAAATTAAAAATGTATTATAATAAAAAAAAAAAAAAAAAAAAAAAAATCACTTTTTACAGACTGAAAAAAAGGCAGGGGCTCAAGCCCCCTTTCATGTCTATGTGTGCACGTGCCTGAGGCACAGGTCACCTGACACCTTGGGGTTGGGGTGAGGCACAGGGGGTTCAGGTGGGTTGGCTTTAGGCACTGGGAGCCACTTGGTTGAGGTTAGGGTTTGGATATGGTGTGGGGCTCCAGGTCAAAGGGTTAGGGCAGTGATACTCAACTTGCCTGTGTGGCCCGTGATGGAATTGCAAAACAAAAACAAACATTTTTATTTTTTTATTTTTTTTACAGTGCACCTGAACGCAACATGCAAGATACCCGCTGAATAAGTGTCCAAATGTTCATGTCATTCTGGCCAATACTCCACTTCTGTTATAGCATTTCAGTCTGGAATATTGAATATCTTTCAATAATCTATGATTTAGCGGCTAAATTGTCAAATACTGCCGTTTGCTCGCTACCCAGGCACTTATGTATGTACTTAACCTAACTAACTTAACCTAACTATCACTACTACTACTGTGCACAACATTGTCAGACTAAACTCCGGCTGACACCCCAAAAACCTACAATCCGCTACAGAAAAATGTATATTGTTTGTTTATTAACTGGCCCCTGGCCTTCTATCATTTCACGAAAGTGGCCCCCAAGCAAAGCAAGTTGAGTATCCCTGGGTTAGGGTCTCCAGGGGAAGACTTTTGGGGTTTCTCGAAGACCTTTTTTTGGGGGGAGACCCTTGACTCCCCCGGGGTCTTTGACCCCTTGGAGACCCTTCACCTATAATGCTCCACACCAGTAACTAGCTCCAGCCTCCAACCAGGTGCTTCCGTATGCGTCTCATACTGGCGCACACGGTACCGTGCTCGTCTGATGCACAAGGTGCGTGACAGAGCGGCTGTGTTTGATGCCGTTGGAGTGAGAACAGGCTGGTTATTTGTACACAGATTGAAGAGAACCGGCTGTGGAGAGATGGAGGTGAAGGTTGTACAGGGAGGAACCTTCCTAAAGTTGAATTCAATTGAAAAATAAATGAACAAACCTTTGTCAGCCTCCACAGACAGGCTGTACGGGTTGGAGCGTGTTTTCTCTTTGTTCCTCAAAGCACAGGAGTAATTCCCAGAGTTAGCCGTGGTCAGAGGGTTGAGCTGAAGGGTGGGGCCGGTCTCATTGAGGGCGTGGTCATTTCTGTACCAGCTGACGTCCAATTGGTGGAAAGAGCAGAATGCAGTGCAGTTCAGTGTAACTCTGCTGCCCGCTTTCATCACTCTCTCACTACTGGAGCTGGAGATCCTCATTCGTTGGCCATCTGTAATTAATTCATTTGACTTTTTACAATGCATGGTTTTGATCCAAGCAATTTGACTTGTTTCAACTGATCATTTGTATTGCCTTTTCTCCTTAAAAGTTACTGCATGTAGATTCATTAAAAAAGTGCGATACAAATATAATTTATTGTAGCAGAAAAACAAGTCGTATTTGCATTAATATTAGCTTTATTTTTAGTAGTAGTTTTATTGAAATGAAAGATAGCACAAGGTATAAGAAAATGTATGCTTCATCTCAATGGGTCTAACCAGGTTAAATAAAAGTCAAGTAAAATAAAACATAAAAAAATATCAGTATTAATTAATATTATTCTCAGCATTATAATATGATGTCCTTACCAATGACTGTGACAGTCACTCCTTTTTGCCCAGTCCAGTGTCCTTTACTGTCCTTTGCTTCCATTCTGAAGCGGTGAGTCTTTGAGTCTGTTAATTGTATATTCATGTGCAGTCGCTGCTGCTGAGGTCTCCCAGGTATCGGTAGCGGCGGTCGTTGTTTTTAGAGCTGCTGTCGTGCACTGATGGAGTGGTTCCATGGCAAATTTCATGGTCCTGACACCACACAACCCTCACTATCTTAAACTCCTTCAGGGATGTGAAGGAGCAGGGGATGGTCACAGTCGATCCTTTCACAGCACAAATAGAGTTTGGATAGTTGACCCTTTCACCCAGAGCACCTGGAAGAAAGAACAGGACATTGGATTAGAGAGTTGCTGGATGACACTGTAGTCATCAGGATCCTTCTTGAATCTTTATGCAGATGAGCGCAACATCACAAGGACTTCAGCAGCTCCTGGATCAACTTTGGTTATTCTGTAACAACTGGGAGCTCCAAGTCACTTTTGAAATAAATAAATACATACATAAATACATAAATACACAAATAAATAAATAAATAAATAAATAAATGAATGAATGAATGAATGAATGAATGAATGAATAAATAAATGAATAAATAAATAAATTAGAATAATGATTTTCCAAAACAAAGCCAGTAATCAATCACACCAGTAAGATTTAGGTGACAGTGACTGGTGCATACACAGTCATATGACTACCTGGGACTGAGAGTGTGTCCCTCTGGAAACTTTGGTTCAGCAGTGAACACATGTCATGTAAGACATTACACTCAACTAGAAGAAACGTAACAATCTACCCCTCAAAATCTGATGCAAAATATTTGACCTTGTCATTTCTGCAGTTGTCCTGTATGCATGTGAAGTGTGTGGGGGCCATCAAATATATGGAAAATGAATAAATGGGACAACAGAGATTCTACAAAGCACCTTCTGTAGACTATATTAAAGGTCCAGAGAAAGGTCCCAAACAGCCTGTAGAGCAGAGCTTGGTCACTTCCTGCTCAGAATCATCTGTGATCTGGAAATCACACATCGATCCGTAGGCGAGCTCTGTTTACATTTCGGGCGGAGGGGCAGATCCTGGATCAGATCGGGGTCCTTTAAGCCGCGCGCGATTGGTTGAGGCATTAAATACTATGCTCTGAATGGTTCATAAACTACAGCTATCCCGTGATTTGCCTGAGTAGGGTGACGATTAAAATATACATTTATGAAGAAAAAAACCTTCAAAGCAGAGCTGCCAACAAACAGTTTTAGACTTCATAGAATTATTTGGCATCATACATAAAATATTGTGTCAACTTTCGATGAGGATCAATCAACAACAGGAAAAACGGTCTTGGCCCACCGTCTAACAGTTTTGAAGCCTCTCTGCATCCGTAACATTCCCCTCGGCCCCCCTCCCCTGTGGCTTTTCATTTGTCTTCATAGAACTGTGACAGGTTGCCTGATGCTGACAGCACCAGTCAGCCTGTCTTTGTTTGATAGCCTACTGGGGAAGGGAAGTGACAACGTGATTATGTCTTATACCTTAACGTTATAGCATTAGCTAGATAACGTTAGCAAACATAGGCTACAAGTAACGTTAATCAGAATGTTAATCAGAAATTTGCAGAGTGACAAGTTTTTTATCCGATTAGCGTTAGCTAGTGACATAAGTAAGGTTTCATTATGCTTGTTAGGGATCTACGTTAACGTTATAGCTAGCTAGCTAACATTAGCAAGTATCAGAAATTTGCAGAGTGACAGATTAGCGTCAGCTAGTGTCAAGTGACATCACACAAGTAACGTTTCATTATGCTTGTTTGGGACAAATACATATCCGATGTAGTCACAGATCAATTTTGGTATCAGGGGTTTTAGATGTCACCCTGCATATGCGATGTGGTTATGCTCATCTTTGGTAGCTCCTGGAGGCATCTTGTGTAAAATAGCGCCATATTCAAAAAGGATGATCAAATCAAAACAGTAAAAACAAATTTGATATTAGTGATTGTACATTACCGTCAATTCAATGTTTAGAGCGGAAGTTGAGAGTATCGTATTCCGGTTTGGTCATGTGACCTTCAGCATAAGGCCTATTAACAGGAAGACTGTCTTCCTCCATCACGGACCAGAGCCCGTTCACCAACACAACTCCAACTCCTGCTCTGTGTTTATTGACGTACACGTGGATTGTGTAGTGGATGGACAAGTTAACGTGCACATTCATCATTCATCCCATCAGGGAAACCTCTTCACGCTGAATTGATTGACAAATCCGGCCGCGGTGTGAAAAGGAACATTAGCAGAGCATTAACAGTTCACTACCCTGTCTTTTGTCCTTGAGTGAGCTCTCTGTCGGGGGGGGGAGAAGGCAGGCGGAGTGCCCGGGTGATCGTACTGGTGTGAGGACACGCTTTGAGTCATTTTAACATACACACATAGAACGTTAACTCCTTATTTTACGGGGGCATTAAAAGCCCCCGTCTTCCCAATTCCAAGGGTAATTTTAGATTTTTGGCAGGCATTTTTTTCACTTGCCCCTCTAAAGGTCTCTGCATGGACCTGAAGAAAAGGTTGAGACAGATTGGGCTCTATCGTTGCAGCGGCGCAGTTTCTAGGCCGAGCGCCAGCCGCAGCGCAAAGCAGTGGGCGTGGAAAGGCGCACTTGATATCTTGGTATCGGCGCTAAACTCAGCCTCAACCATTATAACCACGCCTTTTAAGCGTAAAATTATGCATTGTCCGCTCATTGGAGAATTGCAGGGAAGAGACACACGCTTGCCTTTTAAGCTCCAATTCCTGGACAAATCCGGTAAAACCAGACAAAGCCAAGGGCTCCGCCGCCCCCCCCTCCCTTCATCCGGTCTGTCTATCTCCATATATAGGCTATTATTCCATATTATTATGCTTCTCAAAGCAATCTAACTGCAGTTAAAATACTGCAAGCATGTAAATACCGTAAAATACCAATTATTAGCCCGGCGTTAATTGACAAAATATGTAGCCAGACCCCGCGTCAATATGGGACCTGCGGCAGTTTGGGACCTGCTTTAATTATTTTTGTACAAAAATATTGCTCAGCAAAGATTGTAAATAGTATGAAATTGTTTATTTAAACCATTTATTTTAATGAGTTGGCTACAGTCAGCACCCCACACGATTGCTTGTCTATGGGGAGAGCCGCGCCTCCCTCTCAGCGCAGCAGAGCACATTGCATGCCAGTTCTGGCCTGTACATGAAATCAAATAAAATTTGAGCTGAACTGTGACCTACCGGTATTTACCACTAAACTTTCTCCGCTGAAGGTGAGAGAACATGATCATCATGTGAGCAGATTATTTGTTGCATGCGCTGCCTCCTCCGCTGTTCATCACTCACGGAGCACCCTCTTCAGTAGCGCACATGTGAAAGAGCGGTGAAATACCAATTAGAAGCGGACTTCTATGCCCGCTGGCAGGGAAATATACCATAGGCACATTTCTCGAAATAATTATTACACCAGAGATGTCGGTTTTAGTGTATAAAAATCTTCAGGAAATGCCTACACAATTTTCAGAATCATCAGATGTTGAGGGAAAACGAATTTTGATCAGCAAGTTTCGTGCATGTGTTTTTTTTCCTCGTTGTTCCCGTTTCCTCGTTGTTCGTATTCTTCATCCGATTTTTCTTCTTCGTTGTGTTTGGGAGATGCATTCAACAGGATGTCGCAAAGGTAAAAAGAAAACATTGAAAAAACTAACCGGGCGTCAAATTGGGACCTGCTTTTATGTACAAAATATGTATCCAGACCCCGCTTATATATGGGACCCGCGGCAATTTGGAAGTCGGCTTCTAATTGGTATTTTACGGTACATGCCTATAATGTCAATTATCTGAATGAAATAATAATACATATTAATTAGGAATATTAGTAATATTAGTAGCCTAGCTAATTTCGGGGGGGGGGGGGTAATAAAACGTAGAGCTATATTACACATAAATGGGGATTATTATGATAGCCTAAACTAAATTTATGAAACTGCATTACAGCTTCACCCAAAGCCTGAGAAGGGTTGCAATCTTATATTCTATTGTATTCTAAAGTATTTTTTTCTATATATTGTATTCTCCATTCACTTTCCTGTCCCCGGTGCACAGAATCCTGCTTTAGGCCTGCTTTTCAAAAGCGCAAAGCGCTAAAAGTAGGCCAGGTCGGAAGATGGCTGGAAGATACGAGTACGCCGGTATTTAGCGCCGACACGCCCACTTTGGCGCATTCAGGGACTCCGCCACGCCCATTCGGCCTAAAGCGCATTTGGCAGCCTAAAGCCTATTGCTATTTTCCCGAAACAGGCGCAAGGCACGTTTTTTTGCGTTTAAGGCCCGTTTTAGCGCCGAAGGCCTGTGGGAGAATAGGGACCACTGTTCCTCCTTCACTGCAAAAAGTTCTCGCAGATCAGAGAACAGTATTGCCATAAATCCACCACAGAATCCCTGACTTCTCTCCAGATGAGGAGAACAAACTGAGCATCCTGCTTGGTGATACAGTTCAGTTCATCTTTCCTACCACAATGAGTAAAGGAAATAACTAACAAAACATGTTTACACATTCTACATGCACAGTCTCCATTACAATTCCTTTTATTTTATATATTGTATTGCCTTTTTTATTATCCTATATCATTATCGATCACTAAGCTTTGGCAAAATACTGAACTGTACTTGATGCCAATAAAGCTTATTGAATTGATGACGCTGGAACCAAGTCCTCGAAAGAAGAGGAAAGTGAAGAAGTACTTAAGACCAGCTAATGAAATTGCGTCACTGCAGCAGCAAATAGGCTATTAATATACACAACCAATAGTTTCAACACAGCAACATAACTATAAATGTATGAAAACCATGGATTATAGTATTAAGAGGGTGGAGGAAAATAGCAGTCAGACAAGATGAAAAAAAAATATCTTGTATTTTAAAACATAAGATATGAAATGTGTGCAGTATGAAATAAGTAAGCAAACTATTAAATATGATACCGTATGTTTAAAAAAAAAAGGCTTGATAAATGTCCTGGATAAATGTGCAAGGAGCTCAACAGTAGAAAAAGCTTAAATTTGACAGTAGCTATCATTAGAAATAACCAATAAAGAGGAAGTCCAACACCAGAAAATAGTTGTTAAAATATAGTATTTGTTATGGTTTGTTATTGTATTTTGGGATATTCAGGTATTTGAACAGTTTAAATGGAGCCTTGGTTAATGAGATGGTTTCAGCTGACAGCATGTGTAGTTTATACAAAAGTCAAAAGAACAACAATGCTGTCTTCTTACCAGCCAGAAGCAGCACAAAGCTCCAGGGACTCTTTTTGGCCCAAGCCGCCATCCTTACTCTCTCCTCTGTGTCTTTTAACCTGTTCACTCTTGTTCTGCTGCCTTTAAACACCGTGAGGCCAAACAGCAGTGGTGTGTGAGAGGTTAATAGACTCACTGAATATGTGTGTCGTCTCCAAGGCAGGTCGATGTGTGGGCAGTATCTCAAAAAATCATGAAGAAGAAGCAGGCGGAGGCAGATGTTTTCAGGTCTCAATCGAACAGGGTTTATTCAAATGAAAACTTCAACATACAAAAGGACAAGGTGACTTCTAGCAGGTAATCACCGAGAGAAAAATAAACTAAGTCTTGAGAGAGTTTTAGAAAAGCCTAAGAAGAGAATCTCTAAAAATCTAAAAAAAGTCAGGTTAAGCTCTAAACTTTCCTGCTCTGCGCTGAGTTAAGTAACCTTTCACTTCCTTCAGCCCCTCCCATCTGACTCCACCTTTCCCTTCTATTCTGACCACTCACGGCTCTCCTTTCTCTCCCTCTGTCCAATCAAAAGTTTACTGGAAAATGTGTGTGCGTTTACTCCCCGTCTGTTTCAGTGTGTAAGTCCCTTTGTTTCTCTTCCTGCCATTATCTCACCTTGCATCTTGTCTCCTCCTTTGAACCTTGCCTTAACAAAAGTTGAACATTTGCTTATCACATTCAGGACCTTTCTACCCTCATAGCCCCCCTTTCTCTAACCTTTCAAGTCCCTTGCCCAGAGCCCCCTCCTCTGCTCCTCTCTGCCCTTAAGACAATACAGCTGCTGTTTTTGTGTGTGTGTGCCTCTCCTTCCTCCGTTTGAGTGTGTAAAGGTGTGACTTCTTCTGTCTTCCATCCTCTGATAGCAATCAATGCCTTTTGTTCTAATCTTAAGTCTCCTCATTTACTACTCTCTCCCCCCTCCCCAAAGGAGTCGGACTGTCTGGCCTTTGTTCCCTCTGCTCCTAGTTAGTTAAAAGGTCACATGCTAGTCTGTTCTTTACACCTCCTAACTTAATATTTAAGAATAAAAGACAACTACAATATACTATAAGTATCACTAATTATGATAGGCAGTGGGCAGCTGATATACCACATGCCCCCCTTGCTAATGAAAAAAATACATTAGCACAAAAAGTCAGATTGTTAACTTACTAAGGGTATGTCTAATACTAGGCTATCCAACTAATCTCTACTCCTAAATCCTATTTTCTTTTCTCTCATTTGTCCTTAAAACATGCCATTTTCACTCAAACAATCCCCATCTCTCCTATTTTATTGCTATTTATCATCGATCCTCGATTTGGGATCTTACTTAAATTCCCACACACAGGGATTACTTAAAGTAAGGTAAAACTACTTCATTTTTTTTCTTTTAACTCTTAGCTCATTTTGTTCTCAAATAACCTCCTAAGAAGATCAAACATTTCCTCTCTACTTTCCACATACTCTGCAAAGAGAAACACTGATCATCTCCCACTTCTTCTCCATCGCTCCAATCATTTTTCTCTTTGCCAAGAATGCTTCATTGCAGGATTTTCATAGATATGTCCAATCTCCTTTAAACATTAGTGAGGTATAATCTTCAATTCTGGCCAAATAATCACTCTTTCTAGAAAAAGTGCAAAAAAGACCAGTGAGATTATTACGCCTATCAAAGCAACCTTCAGCCAATTAGTTGCTATTTCCACATGCATTAAATTCTCTATTTTACGCCAGACTCTTATCATTTGACTATAGCTCTGAGACCTTCAAAAATAAGTCCAATTATAATCAACATTTTCCTATTTACTTACCATCCAAATTGTTGTCAATTCAATTCAAATTAACCTATATCACTAATTTTACAAATCTATATCTACTAGAGAAAATCTCTCTTAACTCATACAGTTTTAGTCTATAATCACAGTTATCAACATTCTTAAACATTTTCTTCCCACTATTACACACATCAAAAAATATAAAAACCTGTAAATCCAAAAACATAAAAATCTGCAACCTTTAACTTCTTCAGATTCCATTGTGTTCCTCAAAAACCCCTGTTATCTTTTAACCCCAAAGTTTCCAAGTCCCGCTCCAGGAGAATGTCCCCCCAGTGCTTATCCAGGGTCAATTGTCCATTGTTAAGTCTCTGAGTCCTTGTAACCCCCCAGACAGCAATATTCTGGACACTTCCTGGTTCATCCTCGGCCATTTCCTGAAAGCAGAAAGAACAACCAGTATCTTGCCCCGACAAATTTTGAGGATAACACATTGGTCTAACAATTATTTTCCCTCTAAATCAATCATGCTCATTCCATTTTAGCGACTTTCCACATTAACCTCTTTAAACAGTAACCCTTTCCCCCCCTTTTAGTTTCCCTTAAACAATATTTATTTACAATAGAAGCATATGCCTCCTTTTTATTTCCCTTATTAATTTTCTCTAAGTCTCTATTTATGGCTGAGAGCATCTCTGATTTAGTTACACACTAAGTCACCTCTCACACATTTTGAGGTCTCTATACACATCAGTTGACACTCATACATTCCCCTCCATTCAGTTTAATCAATTCACAACCCCCACTTCTATGTAAAATAAACTTCATAACAACATCTTAAAAAAGTAAAAAGAACAATAATTTCCACACAATTTTTCTCTTTGAAATAACTCATGCAACTCATTTCAACAGGTTTTTCCTTTTTCTATTTTTTTTTCTTTTTCCTCCTTCCCCCCTTTAAACTCACCTCAAGCCCACCTCTCACTTCTCTACTCTTTCTAAGGCCTCCTTATTCTCATCATTGCCATCTGTAATGCTTGAATGTTCATTGCTCTCTCAATTCCCTTTCCAATCAACTGTCTAACCAGCGGAATACAACAACATAGCACAATTCCCAGACTCACCAAGCAAATCACAATCACACTCCCAATCTTTGCAAAGTACAACCCCCATCCTCCAAAGCTCTCTTTCATCCACTTCATCCATTCCGGTTCATAACCTACATTACGGTGCACTTCATCTCTCAACTTCTTCAGTCTCTGCATGGCTAAGGTAAAACTCCCATTAGATCCTGTGTTTCTGGGAATGTAGGTACAGCACTGTTCTTGTCCAATTAACTCACACACTCCTCCACTACTCGCTAGCAGAAAATCCAGTGCCTGTCGATTTTGCCAAGCCATTTCACTGGTTGCATCCAGTTGTGCTCCTAATGCATCTAATGACTCATGTGTCTCATTTAAGAATTTCATCTGATTATAGTAAATAAGATTGATCCACGCGGTTTGCATATTTATAGTATAGGCAGGCAGGAAAATTGAAGACAATGCTGATGATAATGTACTTATGGCTTTTGCGTCATCCGGCACTCCATACGGGATTCCTCCTTGCATTGATATACCTTCTCTGAAAACTCCTAGGTCCCTCTTGACTCTTGAGCTCACTGGCATTGTCTCCAACTCCCCCTCTGGAATAATTACTATTGGTCTAAGCGCTTCTACCCTTGCACATCTCCCATTCCAGTTCGTAGGTAATGTGGCAAGCAGATTTTCCCCATCACAGATCCAAAACTGATCAGCCACTGCTTGTGTAGCGTATTGATAAGGACACACTTGCGGAGTCGGGTACACTTGTTTTCCCTTCTTTACAGTTGTTGCTGTAATGCGGCTTCTCCTCGTCTCACTCAAAATAGCACAGTCATTCTCAAACACATCTTTGTTTTTTGGCCCCTTAAAAGTCAAGTCCCATATGGTACTGCACTTCCTCTCATCCAAAAATCCCACTTCTTCCAACCCCCTCTTCTCAAAACATTCAAAAGTCCCCACTAATTGTAATATTGACCCCTTTGGCACCTTTGGCTCTCCCATGCGTACATCCAAGTTCTTACATTTAAATCCTATCTCCTTGATTGTCTCATTTCCTTCCAAATCTACAGTCTTTGCTCCTGTCAGTGAGTCTTCACTATAGTACTCCTTGGATCCCAGCTGTTGTAGACATTGTGCTTCACAGAGGGGTGTCATTGTTATCCTCCCTATCCCTCTAAACCTATTTCTCATCACCCTCTCAAAATCTCTCACACTCCGCTCACAACTTTTCCAGCTATGTTTGGTATTAACTATCAACAAAAGGTCATCTCTCGCTCTAGAGCATATGTAACACTCCTCCTTACCCTGAGTCTTCCCTGTATACTTCATCCATTGATACCAAATATTGTTTTCTGCCTGTCTAAACAATGGCTCTAATAGCTCTCTAGCCCTCTGCCTATGTCCTCTCTTCTTCTTCTTCCCTCTCAGATGCCTCGTCACTCTACTCTTCTTATTGTCACTATCTTCCTTAAACACTCTCTCTCTCTCTTCTAACTCCTCTATGATCTCCAACTGCACTTCCTCCTTAGTCATATTAGCTGTCTCATTAGCTGTCAGAATCTCTTCCTCCCCAGTCCATCCAATCATACTTCCACTACCATTCTCATCCACTTTCACTTCAATCATCACTCTCTCATCCACCACCAACGTCACTCTTTGAAATGCAAATCCTCCTCTCATCACCTCATCTTCACTCTCTGGTTTTACCAACTCTGAGTCATAGAAAATACACACATATTCTCCCTCATCTCCCTTCTCTACATCTCTTATCCTCAGTGAACAATCTCCTTCCTTGCCTACCATCATTTTCTCTCTCTCATAGTCACTAAGCATCGCATACTTTCTCTCCTCTGCTCTCTCTCCATCTCCTGACTCGCTATACACCAGATTCACCCACTCCTTATTCTGCCAGTGCCCGTCCAACTCCGGGCAATTACATGGTAGATGAACAACTTCTCCTGACTTCCCTCTAACTATAGTCTTCAAACTTCCTGGGCTTAACTTTCTTTCTGACTGGTCTTGAATCCCTTTGCTCTGCTGACCCTCCGTGCTGTTCACCTGGAGTACCACTTCCCTCTCTACTCTCTTCTTCTGCCTCACCCCCTCCTGCATCTGACTCACTTGGGCCTGGTACATTTTGTAGATCAATGGTCTCAAATCTTCTCCCTTCACTCTCTGTGTCTCTCCCTCCACTTGCTTCACCTCCATCATCATTATTCCCATCATCACCCATGCTAACAGCCACCTGTTCCTCTGGTACCTCCTCTCTCTCATTTTCTCCTGTCTCTTCTCCTGTCCCCCCTCCCCCTGTCTCCAACCCCTCCTCTCTCTCATCCTCTGGAGCTTTAACACAGTGATTAACATGATGCCACGTCGGTGATCCCTTCACTTGCACAGCTGTACCAGTACTACGCACCACTTCAAAAGGCCCCTCCCTCCTGGCGTTATACCATTTCCGGCGATACACTTTTACAAACACTTTGTCTCCTTGTTGTATCTTCCTTTCTTGCGTTTCCTCTCCTCTGTCCCCCTCTGCCTGTTTTTCAGAGACATATGTAGCAATACTTCCATGGAGAGTTGATAAGTAATTCACATATTTTCTCATTTCCTCCTCTAGGAGAGACAAACTTGGACCTTTCCCCCCCACTCTCAGACATGGTGTTGACATCCTCCTCCCCATCACCAGTTCATGTGGTGTCAACCTCAGTCCACGCAGTTCACTCGAACGACAGGCCATTAGTGCTAACGGAAGTGCGTCTATCCAATTTAGCCCTGTTTGCCCACAAATTTTCACTAGACGGTTTTTTAGCACCCCATTCATCCTCTCTACCGCCCCCTGGCTTTGTGGATGATAAATCGATCCGAGCCTCTGTTTTATGCATAACTTCTGCAAGAGAAGTTTAATCACCCTGTCCACAAACTCTTTCCCGTTGTCCGAGGTAACTCGATCTGGTATCCCCCAACGAGGGATGATCTCTCTAAACAGAAACTTAGCCACTGAGTGCGCATCCTTGTGTTTCGTCGGACAGGCCTCCACCCATCTGCTATATTTGTCAATAACAACTAGCATGTATCTCTTCCCCCCCACTGGCTTTACCATATCACAATAGTCAATCATTAGGTCTCGCATTGGGCCGTTTGGTGTCGGAATGTACCCTGGATGTACAAGAACTCCTCTCCTCGCATTGTTTTTCAGACAATTGATACATCTCCCTATCACTTTGTCTATTTGCTCTAGTAAATACGGAGCCCAAAATCCATATTCCTGTGTTATCTTTCTCTTCACCTCCCCTCTCGATACATGTGCCAATCCATGTGCTTCCTGGATAAGTAATCCTAGCAGATCTGCAGGTGCTACTACTAATCCCTCATGGTTCCTCCACAACCCAGTGCTGTCTTGACTAGCCCCTCTCTCTCTCCACAGCTGTTTGTCTATCACATCCACTTCTTCCTGCATCAATACAATATCTTTCAGTGTGATTTTATCCTCTAACTCTATCTCATGCATCACCAAAAGAACTTTCCCTGGCTTATCAGCTCCCGCCACTTGCTTCGCTGCTTCATCTGCTGCATTGTTCCCTCTCGTCACTCTACTCTCACCTGACTTATGTGCTGCACATTTAGCTATCGCTATCTCTTTAGGCTTCATCATAGCTTGTAGCAGCTTCATAATCTGCACATTGTGTTGTATTGGTGTGCCATCAGTTTTCTTAAACCCACGACTCTTCCACACTGCTCCAAAAAGATGACAGACTGAATGTGCATACCCCGAGTCAGTATGTATGGTCACTCTCTTCCCCTCTGCCAAACTACATGCTTCTGTCAGAGCTATCAACTCTGCTAGTTGTGCTGAACACGGTTGTGGAATCACCTCTGCTTTTTCTACAACAAACTTCTCTCCCTCCCCTCTCACCACTGCATATCCTGCACTCAACGTCTCCCCCACCCTGTAGCAACTTCCATCAGTCCAAAACTCAAGATCTGACTCCTTAAGTGGAACTGCTTGTAGATCTGACCTCAGTTTTGAATACCTCTCTGCTTCTAGCAAACAATTGTGCTCTTCCCCATCCTCCTCAGTCGGCAGACTCTCAGCCGGGTTCACTGTATTACATCTCGCCAACGTTACATCTTCCTGCTCTAGCAATCTATGATAATCCCTAATCCTTGGTGCAGTTAGTACATGCTTGCCATGGTTTAAGAGATTCCTAAGACTATGATGTGTCAAAATAGTTACAGGGTATCCCATAGTCACCGTTGATGCTTTCTCATACATCAAGTACACCCCTGCCATTGCCCTATAACAAGGTGCCAACCCCATCTCCACCCCTGAATACGCTACAGAATAGTACGCTATTGGCTGCGGTTTCACCCCTGTTCCTGTAGGTTGCGCTAGAACGGCACATGCATATCTCCCACTAGCTGAAGAAGAAACATACAAAACAAAATTCTTTCCATAATCTGGCAGCGCTAAGGCTGGTGCTTCCTGCAATCTTTGTTTTATTGTTTCAAACGCCACATGGCCCTCTTGTGTCCACACCAGTTTACCATGTAGCAAATCACTCCCTGCTTCTTTATTCATGGCCCTCAAAGGTGCAACAATCCTAGTGTAATCTTCAATCCATGCTGATGAATACCCCACTATACCCAAGAAACCCAACATCTCCCTCACTGTTCTCGGCTTAGGTGCTTTTCGAATAGCCTCTAAATGCACTTCAGAGATCCCTCTGTGGCCTTGTGTTATTCTTTGTCCTAGATAAATCACTTCCTCTTTACAGTACTGCAACTTCTTCTGTGACACTTTATGTCCTTTCGCTGCTAATAGCTTCAACAGTCTCACTGAGTCCTCATGACACTGATCTTTATCATTAGAGCAAATCAAGATATCATCTACATACTGTATAACAGTACCTCCTATTGACATCTCTATCTCCCTCAAATCTTCCCTCAAAATCTTATTAAAGATGTGTGGGCTGTGCTTGAATCCCTGCGGCAATCTTTCATACTCATATGATCTCCCCTCATAGGTAAACCCAAACAGCCCTTTACATTCTTCTCCTAGCGGAACACTAAAAAACGCCCCACATAAATCTATCACTGTAAAACATGCAGCTTCAGCAGGAATCTGGGCAAGCAAAGTATGAGGATCTGGTACGTCGGCTGGATAGTCTACCACAACCTCATTCACTAGACGTAAATCATGCACCAGTCTATAGCTACCATCTGGCTTCTTTACTGGCAAAAGGGGCGTATTACTCTGTGGATTTTGTGTCACTCTTAGAACTCCAGCTTCTAATAATCCATTTATCTGCGGTTTTATGCCTTCAATAGCTTCCCCTTTCAACGGATATTGGGTTTTCCATGGAGGATAACTTCCCCCTCTAAGCTCCACTTTCACTGGTTGTGCAGATTTTACAAGTCCTATGTCTGTGCTATGTTTTGACCAGAGACATTCTGGCACCTGTCGCAGCATCTCTTCCTCATAGTTTCTCTCCTCCTCTGCTGCAACACACACGGATTCATTGGTCATTTGTACTGCCTGTGGCTTGCCTCTCCCCTGCGCTGAAATCATAATTTTTATGAACCTTTGATCTTTGCTCACCCAGAGTGCAGAATTTCCTTTCACTACTTCAAAAATAGCCTTCTCTGCTTCTACCATCATTGCTCCTACATCCTTCTGATAGCAGTCCTCCGCTACTCTCAAAGTCACATGTGGTAAGCCCCCTCCTATCCCATATTCTCTATCCAGGAAGTCACTTTTGTTTATTTTCATAGCTACCCCCTGCGGTCCTAGAATTATGCAACTTGAGCTGATCTCCACCTGCTCTGGTTGTTGCTTCATCCACTCATCTGAATCTACCTGAGCCTCATCTTTGTGATATTGTAGTGTACAATGAAAAGGATATTCTGGCCTACTTGCTCCCTTCATATTTGCATCTATGAATCTCTCCCATAGTTTAGCTGGTCCCAGCAATTCTTCACTCAATGCTCCCACCCAATATACCATAGCTCCTCCCTCTCCCCACACAGGCAGCTGATGATAATTCTCTGATGGGACTTCTATTCTACAGCCATCCGGCGTGCATTTGATCGTACAATTTAATCTGCACAGTGCATCTCTCCCTAACAACGCCACTGGAGTGTTATCTGAAACAAGTATTGGTATTTTTGTTCTTTGTTCCTTATATTGCAACTCCACTGGCCGAGTAGCAGGTATCAGCTGTCTAATTCCTTCGAAACCAATTGTCCTCACATACTTCCCTGACAAGGGCAGATGAGCGGCCTGTCTAGACCTTATGCAGGTGAACGCTGCTCCACTATCAGCCATTAGTTCTAACGGCTGACCATTAACGTTCACACTAACAATAGGATCTATATCAGAGCGGACCACCAGCTGACACCCGCCCCTCGGATTCGATAGGCACCCCTAATAACCAGCTGACCCCATGTAGGGGTTTACTGGTCCTATGTTTTGTTGTTGCTGCTGCATCCCACCATATCCTCCCCTCGCTATGCCTCTGTAACCTCCTCTACCGTATGACTCCCCTCTCATCCTTTCACAGTTACGCACCAAGTGTCCCAACAGCCCACATGCAAAACATCTCAGTTGCTGCATTCCTTGGTTATAACTACTTCTCCCCTGCTGAGTAAAACTCCCTCTGTTGAAGTTCCCCCTGTTGCCTCCCCCTCTCCACGGCTGTTGAGGAGCAGCAAAAGGCCACGGATATCCTATCGGTCCTGGTCCAGACGGCTGTGGCTCCCCCACTACTTGTGTCTGCACTGGAATCGGACCCTGTGGTGCCACGTGACTGTCAGACTGCACTACAGCTACTACTGCTTGTTTCTTGTCTTTCTTCTGGCTCTCTGTCAAGTGTATCACATTTAGTTTCCTAAGAGTCTCTTGGTCCTGTTGTTTAATCTCATACTGCCTTTTTCGATATAGTTCGACTTGATGAGCTAAATGATCCATATAAATCCCCTTGGCCATATTTCCTAACCCAACTACCTCCTGTAGCTTCGCTCTCACTAGTTGAGGGAGCCCTTGCTGTATTTTTCCCCTAATCACAGACCTCTCCATCCTATTCTCCTCTGGGTCGCTGCCTGTGATATCTCTCCACTTCTGAAGAGACCTAGCTACATACGCTCTAGGATTCTCATCTTCTTTCAACGTCTCTATTAGGATATTGTCTGGGTGCACATTAGCTGAGAACGTTTCCCTCAATGCTGTCCACAACCGCCCCCTATTGGCCGCAAAAAGTTCTGCATCATGGGCCGAAGTCACTATGTATCTCCTCAACCCTGCTTTGTCAAATAACTCCTCCATTGCTGATACTCCGATAATGCTAGCTAACAGCCTCTTTAAATCACCCATAGCAGGCATTATCCCAACTTGGAGTTCTTCAAGTTTAGCTATCCAGGGATGGGCACCTTCTTGCAAAATGGGAAGTTTCTCTCTGATCTCGGACATATCCGAGTTTCCCCACGGCTTATATTCCAGATTTCTTCCCCTCACTACTATTGGCAACATTTTCCCACCCCCACTACTACTTTTCCTTGCTCTCAAACTATATCTCCTCTCAGCTGACTTCACCCTAGTCCTTCTCTTCTCTATCGACTTCATCTCCTTGGCTATCCGCTGCAGCTCTTTCCTACTGCTGGTTCTATCTTTCTCTCTCTGTAGATCCTCGCCCTGTTCTTCCAACTCCAAAAGCTCTGTTCTCATCCTCCTCAGTGCCTCTTCAGCTTCCTCATCCAGCTCCTCCTCCTCACTACTACTGGTTAAAGCACATGCACTCTCTTTCTTACTCCTCTCTCTCATCATAGATCTAGCACCTTTCTTCTCAGCCTCCTCTAACAACTTCCTCACCATTGGGTCGTAGCCTCCACATTTCTCATCCTCATCCTCAGACCCACTATCTCCACCTTTCCTACGTCCCCTGTTCCTATCCCTATCCTTTCTGTCCTCTTTCTTCTCAGCATCTGGGTATAGTCCAATAGCTGACTTACAATTCCCTGTCTCTATCACTCGATTGTGCCCATCTGTCATTTCGTACCTTCCCTCGGCATTTATAAGTGGCAGCTGAGCGTGCGTCACTACCTCACTCCCTCTCTGATATGGTGGTGGATTGCTCATCTCTAGGTGTGTGAATGGTGTATCAACTTTAGTCATCAGCATCCCCTTCTCCTCCAGCCTCTTTGAAATAGCATCTGTCACTTCCTCTCTCTTAGCATTAGTAACTTTCAGCAATTTCTCTCCCTCTAAAGAGAAAAGCTGCAATAACGCTAATTCCATCTCTCTCTTCTCCTTCCTTTCTCTTCCTTTTCTACCCTTCTTTTCTCCTGCTTTGTGTGACTCAATCAAGACTTGTAATGTTTGTATTACCTCTGGGTCAAACGTTCCGTCAGTCGGCCAAGGATTTTTAATATCCGGCCATCTTTTGGTCCATTTGTCCGAGACACTAGCTATATTTCTTATTAATGGGTTATTCTGCTCCACTATTCCGACTGGCCTAGAGGTCTTGCCTGCTCCCACTCCCATTTTAAACAGTATTTACCCTCTAAACTCCCAAAATAAAATATCAGCTGCTCAAAACCCCACTATTTCTATTCTCCAATACCAACGTACCCCACTAAACCAAGCACAACCTATTTAATGTGTACTATTATGTCCTGAAAATATAAGTTTGCCAGTGGACAAATGCGAGACCCAATAATATCCTAAAGCGATGTAATTCACAATTCAGCCACCTGTGGGGAAGTACTACGAATTTGGTCGTACAAATTTACACTATCATAATTTCCTAAGTAATTACAATCAGGAATCAGCTGCTGCTGCATTAACCTTTTGGGAAAAAAGAGAAAACTACTTTGCCAATACCTGAAAAAGAAATGGGAGAAAAGACACAGCCAAACAGTTTTTCTCCTCCTCTGGTTTCCCTGTAAAAGAAAAACCCCTACCTTTTCCAACCAAAGTGTTCACACTCCAGCCTATGTCCACACTCTGTCAAGTGGTGTCCTCTCACAACGAAGCACTCGGTGCTCAGTCAAATGGCCAAGCTCCCCATCACTATGTAGATTTAACTAGAGTACATGTGTTCCTAAACCTATACGTCTCGCCACAAATGTGAATGTAATTATGTGGTTGTGATTCTAAACGGGATTTGTGGACAAAGTTTTCACTCGCCTTTTTAGTCGAACGCCTCTCGCACACTGCTGACGGATTTTTGATGACAAATGGAGGATGTCAACCCAATCCTGAGCCTGCTTCAGTCATCAACAGCATCGCCTCCCATCCTCGGCTCCCACTCAAAGCCGAAAATAAAAGACAGAAACAAAGGCATGTTCAATACTTTTGCTTAAAATATCACATTAAGTCAACTTACATCATATAAAAGTATTACAAAAATAATTTAAAAAAAAGAAAGGAAAAGAAAAATTAATCTAATCCATAGTCTTCATCCCATTAATATCTAAGTTATCTCTTATTTATAATCATAATTAATTATTTATATTTTATTATATTTCTTTTATCGTTATTTAATCTGATAATTGTTAGTGCTAACATGTAACATGCAAATGTGCATCCTTAAAAAACATGTCTGTTTGTGAGTACATTTCTATGTGATACACTATTAACTTTTCCCAGAAGATGGCGCTGTTACACTGGATATACCACAGTCGCTTATCTAAAGACAAGCTGCCATTCTCACACAGTCATACACAATGCATCACTTAAACCCAGTTTATAACATAAACGCATTAAATTGTTTTATTTTGTTTTTGTTTCTTAATCATTTACCTTGCAAAGTATTCAGAATATAACCATTTAACACTATAAAGATAGACAAAATGTAAGTCCATTATCTATAGTTATTATTACTACAAAGAAAGCAATAATAATATAATACTGTAAAGACATACTTAAAATTAGTCTAGATCTAATTCCCATGTCTTATTTAATGCTATGATCATATTAATTTATTAATTAGTATTAATATCAACACTTAAACCAACCAAATAATGCCATCAAAATGATTTAATTATATGCCTCACAACAGCGTTGTACTGATGCACCAGGCATGTTCCATGTTAACGTCAGTTCACTCATTCACTCATTCACGTATCGTTCATATTCAGCTCTCATCCCCCAAACAGCCAGCAAGCACACATTATAACATTAAACAGCCAGCAAACACACATTATAGCGCTGTAAATAGTCACAATGTTAATCACCAATGAATGCCTTTTCAAACCAAAACCAGTTAATAGTTAACTCAATGTATTCACTAGGCCACATGAGAGCCTTGCTAGCAATAGTTAGCTGCTAACCTTAGCATGCTATGAGCTAGCCACATTGACGCGTTAATGCTACATGCTTACGTGCCATGCCAGCTGGGCTTGAGCCAACCTCCCACAACAGCCGACAATCTTAACTCCGCCTCCTAATATACACACTTGCAATCTCTACATCCACGCACACTCAGTCCAGAAGCTCCTCACGACAACATCCATTCTTCAAGTGCCCACAAAAAGATCACCACACTACAACCATTCCGTCGCCATTTTCCCAACCACACTTTCACATTCGCGTTTGTCCTGAAAAATGTCCCACGCGGCTTCCCGTTTCTCCCATACTTTACCGCAAAGCCGCTTGGGAAATGTAGGCCCACTAGCAACATAACACTCCCACATCTTAAGCCATAACCAAACTTTTGCAAACACACACCACACACACTCACTTATTGATAAAACAACCACACAGCCACACAACTTCGATCTAAAATTCCCCTTTCAAACGCAGCTTCACATTTCATCACAAGCAGCAAGCTCAACACCCAGTCATACCTTACGCAAAACTTAGCCATTTCACTCCAGTCTCTCCAACCAATCACTTCCGGTCCAAAACCATTCATTCAAACATATTTTTCATTCATATTAAACCATACTAATATTTTATTTTATCTCTCCTCCTTAATGTGACAAATATCGCCAATATCTGACCCAAAAGATAATGTAGTTAATTATTATTTCAATCACTTTACAACAACGTTATCGCCACAGGCTGAACAAAGAAAGGTAACAAAAACAAGCCAACACACTAATATATATTTATAATTCTAAATATATCACTCTCACACACAACCCCCGGCCGGGTTACGAACACTTACATTTAACGATACAAACAACATCACACAGCAACACATCACCAACGCGCATTTTCAACCTATTTGTAAACACCATAATCTAAACTATTTCTTTCGTGTGACTTTTAATCAGTGAGTGCCAAATACACTCTTTTAGGTCTTAATTTATCCAAACTTACACACGCATTTCCCAAATGGATTGTGTGATCAACCTATTTAAAATCTGCGTTATCTCAGTTGCCTTTCCAAATAACTACACACATTTTAACTATCTCCTATAGGCAACCAACGGGGCTTCGGACGCGCATTATTCATATAGCCATATATTTGATCAGAATATTAGATCCATAAATATGCCAATTAATAGGCCCTACTCCGTTTGGAAGACGGAGGCTGGTCCATTAACTGTTGCCCTAGTATAATGTGTGCTTATCATACAGAGCCTGCTCCTCCTGGCCTTGCCACGGATAGTCAGACAATTTTACCATACAGTTTCGCCATATCCAAAACGCGCACACAGCAATATTATTGGGCGAAACTGTCGTCCTTATCTCTGTTAGCCTCTTAAACATATTTTGCAACAAACCCCCACACAACACCTGCGTGCTCATTTTCGAATAGGACTCACTTACCGCAAGAAGGCAGCTGAGCGGCCTGCACTTGGCTGTTCCTCGGCCGGAGTCCCAATCAAATCACGCGGGGTCGCCACTTGTCGTCTCCAAGGCAGGTCGATGTGTGGGCAGTATCTCAAAAAATCATGAAGAAGAAGCAGGCGGAGGCAGATGTTTTCAGGTCTCAATCGAACAGGGTTTATTCAAATGAAAACTTCAACATACAAAAGGACGAGGTGACTTCTAGCAGGTAATCACCGAGAGAAAAATAAACTAAGTCTTGAGAGAGTTTTAGAAAAGCCTAAGAAGAGAATCTCTAAAAATCTAAAAAAAGTCAGGTTAAGCTCTAAACTTTCCTGCTCTGCGCTGAGTTAAGTAACCTTTCACTTCCTTCAGCCCCTCCCATCTGACTCCACCTTTCCCTTCTATTCTGACCACTCACGGCTCTCCTTTCTCTCCCTCTGTCCAATCAAAAGTTTACTGGAAAATGTGTGTGCGTTTACTCCCCGTCTGTTTCAGTGTGTAAGTCCCTTTGTTTCTCTTCCTGCCATTATCTCACCTTGCATCTTGTCTCCTCCTTTGAACCTTGCCTTAACAAAAGTTGAACATTTGCTTATCACATTCAGGACCTTTCTACCCTCATAGCCCCCCTTTCTCTAACCTTTCAAGTCCCTTGCCCAGAGCCCCCTCCTCTGCTCCTCTCTGCCCTTAAGACAATACAGCTGCTGTTTTTGTGTGTGTGTGCCTCTCCTTCCTCCGTTTGAGTGTGTAAAGGTGTGACTTCTTCTGTCTTCCATCCTCTGATAGCAATCAATGCCTTTTGTTCTAATCTTAAGTCTCCTCATTTACTACTCTCTCCCCCCTCCCCAAAGGAGTCGGACTGTCTGGCCTTTGTTCCCTCTGCTCCTAGTTAGTTAAAAGGTCACATGCTAGTCTGTTCTTTACACCTCCTAACTTAATATTTAAGAATAAAAGACAACTACAATATACTATAAGTATCACTAATTATGATAGGCAGTGGGCAGCTGATATACCACATGTGACTGACTGGTAGAATGACAGATGATGACATCATGTGGTCACTTTCTGACTTCCTTCTTTCTTTCTTTTCTTTTTTTCCGATAACTGTTTCCTCAAACGTGATGATCTGCAAACTAGATAAAAGCTTCCAAATCTAGCTCACTTCTCTAACACCACCGTTCCGGTTATCTCCATTTGCTTTTACCGCTAGTCCAAAGTAACACAATGAATATGAATTCAGACAGTTTAGTTCAGGCTTTCCCAACCATGGGGTTGCATGGAATTTCTAGTAATTGATCAATACAAAAAGATTTTATTATAATAATAAAAAGACCACAATTTAAGACAACTGAGTTTTCACAAAAGCATCAGCTAAATGACAAAATGTAAATGTAAATATACATAATTTTGTCATGATAGAGCCATAACATATGACCCCCTTATTAACAGAAAACTGTTTCTTCGGTAGGGAGGTGGCCTGTTCAGTGATATGCTGCAGGAACTGAGCTGTAGGCATGTTAGTGGGCTCATGTGTTAACCAGATATAGCCCATATATGTAGCCTTACTTACAGTAACTCTTTTTACATTTTCATTATTCAGAGTAATTGTTCAGTATTAATTTGCAGCTTTGTAAATACAAGCTCACCTGTACATATCCTGACCTGTACATTACCTGGGAAAATAAAATGCTCAGTTTGTGCACTAATCTGTGGCTCATCCTGGCTATTCTGCCTCTGGCTGCCGTCCACAATACATGAAATAGCCTATGTGGTCTAAATTGAGCATTTACTTGCAAGTTAACATAGTATTACAAACTATAACATGATCAAAAACAAGTAAATTTTAGGAAAAATAAAAAATAAAAATCTGTTTTGGATGTCTGGGGTCACTAGAGTTTTGTGACATCAAAGTGGGGTCACAAGTATACATTATGAAGATACAGTAGTTGGCTGTAGCCGGGACTGCTCGAGCCATTGGGTTAATTATAAGTTTGCAGTGTGCGTGACTTGGAAAAAGTAAGAGCTATTTCTATCTTTATTACATGTTTAATTAGTTATACTCCATGGCATGTGTATTGGGTGATAATTGTAGTTAAAAAAATAGTGTAACAGCTGTGCTATCATTTAGTATACAACAAGTGCATATTTCAACCCAGTTATAGTTGTGCAATATATGTACAGTATATTTGAAGCCTAGATGGAACTCAATGTAATCTTTGTAATAGCTAATGTTAAATTTGGCTGGAAGCCATTAATGAGCGATTACCGCCCTCTAGCGGACATTTGTGGAATTGCAATTCCACATTTACACAACCTTGGTTGTGTAAATGTGCTATATAAATAAACTTGACTTGACTTACGGTAAAAGATGTTTCAATCATTCCCCGCAAATACCCATATTATTCATTATCATTATTAATCATTTTACTGCAAATGCCCTATTGCAACACTTAAGGTAAATAGGATGCAAGAGAACAGTGTCGACTTGGAGACTCCTGAGAGTTTCAGTAACATGTCTAAAGCTTAATGAGAGGAATCATCACAGAGAGACTGGCAGCCGCCCAGGAGATCTTAGCGGGTGTAGAAAGAACCGTGTGTGCTTACGAGGAGGCTTCAGGCTTCAAGCAGGAGATCGCCCGCCCTGCAGAGGAGACAGCTGCATGTTCTCCTGCGGCCTCCAGTCAAACTAGAGAAGGTTGGCTGAAGACAGACTGACTGACATCTTCATGTGATAGTGATTAAAGTCCACCACGATAAACTCTCTTGGAAAATATGACACCAAAGCCAATTCAATCTTTTGATTATTTAGTGTTGCCTTACTTTTCGGGTAACGTACATAACCGAAGACCGCAAACTAATCGATATGACTCACCGTTCAATTCCACACACAGATGCACGCACGCACGCACACACACACACACACACACACACACACACACACACACACACACACACACACACACACACACACCTTTTGGCCTCTGCACTTCTAAAATGAATCCGGCGCCCTTGGTACAGGGATCAAATTAAATTCTATAAAAGATCACTGTGGTGAAATTGGGTTGTTTCAGCACACCAATAGTTACAACGTAGTCTCTTAAAACAGACGGTTGGCTCCCGCAATTTTCAAATGCTTCCTCCTAAACGTCTGTACTTCAAGCTGGGAGAACTTGGCCAAAGCAGAAAGGGAAACTCATGGATAATAATGAGCGATGATAGGCAGGTGTCTGGATGTAAGGTGATTGGAGAAATACGAGCGGATGTCCCGCAGGCGGGACATTGGTTCGAACTTCCTCCGGTCTGAAGCATTTTTCCCCCCAACTTCCTTTGACCAGGTTCTGTGGGCGTGAAGTACAGACTGCATATGATATAGAAGAGACAGTATGACTAGTTTCAACATGACAATGAAAGAGGAGAGCCGGCACTCACGGTAGGCTAATTTGAAAAAAAAAAGACTTTTATTGGGCAGAGAAAAATTGGACGTTTCCGCGTAAAGCCTTTGTCAACATGACAACATAACTAAAAATACATGACTGGAAGTATGAAAAGCATGGATTACAAAATAGTAGTTGTTGATACATGAATTACAATGTAATAAATGTAAGTATGTTACATATTATTTACATGAACTAACATGAACAGATAATGAAAAATATGCATTATTTTAGAACATAAAACAAGACATGAAATATACTGTATGCAGGCTGAAATAAATAAGAAAAAAAAAGAGTTTGTTCCTTTGCAAAAACTTATTTCCATTTGTACATATTATATATTGATGCATGAATATTGTAATCATTTCATTCATTGTATATTTCTGTTATAAATCATAATTAAAACATTGACATAAATCACCTCAATGTTTTTTATGTGCACTCCAAGGGGTATCAAACAAGTGGTTATTCAATTTAAGAATGGCATTTAACTGTTTTGCAAAGTGAGAGGAAATGTGAATATGAAGGAAAATGCTGTGAGATTACAGTACATATACAGGATGTGGATTATGTGCAACATAACCATTATTACAAGTAAGAGTGAGGAAGTCGAGGGCCAAAAAACATAAAACATAAAATCCTGTATTTATGATTTGTTATATTGATGAAGATGAATTTGATCAAAAGCAGCAACAGTTTAAATGGTTGAAGAGATGGTTTTAAAGACGGTCCCTATTCTCCCACAGGCCTTCGGCGCTAAAACGGGCCTTAAACGCAAAAAAACGTGCCTTGCGCCTGTTTCGGCAAAATAGCAATAGGCTTTAGGCTGCCAAATGCGCTTTAGGCCGAATGGGCGTGGCGGAGTCCCTGAATGCGCCAAAGTGGGCGTGTCGGCGCTAAATACCGGCGTACTCGTATCTTCCAGCCATCTTCCGACCTGGCCTACTTTTAGCGCTTTGCGCTTTTGAAAAGCAGGCCTAAAGCAGGATTCTGTGCACCGGGGACAGGAAAGTGAATGGAGAATACAATATATAGAAAAAAATACTTTAGAATACAATAGAATATAAGATTGCAACCCTTCTCAGGCTTTGGGTGAAGCTGTAATGCAGTTTCATAAATTTAGTTTAGGCTATCATAATAATCCCCATTTATGTGTAATATAGCTCTACGTTTTATTACCCCCCCCCCCCCCCCCCGAAATTAGCTAGGCTACTAATATTACTAATATTCCTAATTAATATGTATTATTATTTCATTCAGATAATTGACATTATAGGCATGTACCGTAAAATACCAATTAGAAGCCGACTTCCAAATTGCCGCGGGTCCCATATATAAGCGGGGTCTGGATACATATTTTGTACATAAAAGCAGGTCCCAATTTGACGCCCGGTTAGTTTTTTCAATGTTTTCTTTTTACCTTTGCGACATCCTGTTGAATGCATCTCCCAAACACAACGAAGAAGAAAAATCGGATGAAGAATACGAACAACGAGGAAACGGGAACAACGAGGAAAAAAAACACATGCACGAAACTTGCTGATCAAAAGTCGTTTTCCCTCAACATCTGATGATTCTGAAAATTGTGTAGGCATTTCCTGAAGATTTTTATACACTAAAACCGACATCTCTGGTGTAATAATTATTTTGAGAAATGTGCCTATGGTATATTTCCCTGCCAGCGGGCATAGAAGTCCGCTTCTAATTGGTATTTCACCGCTCTTTCACATGTGCGCTACTGAAGAGGGTGCTCCGTGAGTGATGAACAGCGGAGGAGGCAGCGCATGCAACAAATAATCTGCTCACATGATGATCATGTTCTCTCACCTTCAGCGGAGAAAGTTTAGTGGTAAATACCGGTAGGTCACAGTTCAGCTCAAATTTTATTTGATTTCATGTAGGCCAGAACTGGCATGCAATGTGCTCTGCTGCGCTGAGAGGGAGGCGCGGCTCTCCCCATAGACAAGCAATCGTGTGGGGTGCTGACTGTAGCCAACTCATTAAAATAAATGGTTTAAATAAACAATTTCATACTATTTACAATCTTTGCTGAGCAATATTTTTGTACAAAAATAATTAAAGCAGGTCCCAAACTGCCGCAGGTCCCATATTGACGCGGGGTCTGGCTACATATTTTGTCAATTAACGCCGGGCTAATAATTGGTATTTTACGGTATTTACATGCTTGCAGTATTTTAACTGCAGTTAGATTGCTTTGAGAAGCATAATAATATGGAATAATAGCCTATATATGGAGATAGACAGACCGGATGAAGGGAGGGGGGGGCGGCGGAGCCCTTGGCTTTGTCTGGTTTTACCGGATTTGTCCAGGAATTGGAGCTTAAAAGGCAAGCGTGTGTCTCTTCCCTGCAATTCTCCAATGAGCGGACAATGCATAATTTTACGCTTAAAAGGCGTGGTTATAATGGTTGAGGCTGAGTTTAGCGCCGATACCAAGATATCAAGTGCGCCTTTCCACGCCCACTGCTTTGCGCTGCGGCTGGCGCTCGGCCTAGAAACTGCACCGCTGCAACGATAGAGCCCGTGGTGTTGTCAGCTGACAGCATGTGTACAGTTGATACATGCTGTCCTCTTACCAGCCGAAGCAGCACAAAGCTGAGTTACTTCGTTACATCATTGCATGCCAGAATGCAGTGTTTTTTTGTATTTATTTATGCAGAAAAACAATACACACACACACACACACACACACACACACACACACACACACACATATATATATATATATACAGTATGTATATATATATATATACAGCATATATATATATATATATATATATATATATATACAGTATATATATATATTATATAATCACACATCTAACTCAATACATCTGAAACACATCATGATCTATTGATCTAAGATCACACATCTAACTCAATACATCTGAAACACAAAATTATCTATTGTACAGAGATTTACACAGACAAACAAGCTCTCCAGCCTCAGATCTTCAGGCTGTCTAAAAATCAAAGTTTCTCTGAAGGTCAACCTGTAAAGTTGTTCAGTAAAAATACTGTTGACCAAATACACAAGTATTTTGTCAATCATGCAAACTATTTTTATAGTTTTTTTCAAGTTCCATTTTCTCTTGCTTATTGACTGTGGAGAGGGTCACGGGGGGCTTGTGGGGTCTCTGAGAAGAGCAGTCTGCATGATGGCCGAACATCATGAAGTTATTGTTTTGTTTTTTAAGAGATTGCTGAAACTTTTATGCAGATTGCATTGTCTAAACAGTCATACATTTGTACACTAATAGATTGCTAGTCCTTGCTTGTTGGTCTCTAGGGCTACTTACAGCTGCTAGATAGACATGTCTGGCTATTAAAGAGGTTCAGTACATCCAAACCCCACAGTTAACAATGGATGCACAAAAGTAGAATGTTTTGTTTTCTTCAGTTTCTTAATTGGACCCTGATGAATACATATGTGACTCTTGTGTCACATTCCTCTTCACAATCACTGAAGGCTTTCTCCACCTCTTCCAAACCTCATATTGTAGATATCACTGTGACAAGAAATGGACCTGAACTAACGGGAAAACTGATAAACCGGATAAAAAATTATTAAAGTCTAACTGAAATGACAATTCAATCAAACCAATTAGACTCTCAGTAACTTTGACAGGGAGAGTTGTCATGAATATTCATGTCAAGGAGTCATCTGATTTGCTGTGAGCCTTCACTACTGACAACTCATTGGCTGCATTATGATATTGATGGATAGACAACAGCAACATGTCCTGACTTCCTTTTCAATTATTCTGTTTTGTCCTGCTGTGATTTCAGTGGGACTTTAAAGGGAACTCTCAAGGTCACTACCTTCTCTAAGGTGATGGACAGCTGGCTGTGTGAGAGCTGAGACATCCATCTGGAGTGAGATCAGCTCCTTGGAGATCCTACTATCCCTGGGCTGCTGCTTCTTCACCCAACCCGCCTTCAGCACTAGAACTACCCAGGTCATCATAATCCAGCTCAATGTCCTCCTCTCTTCCTTCAGCACTGGGACCACCCAGGTCATCATAATCTAGCTCAATGTCCTCCTCTCTTCCTTCAGCACTGGGACCACCCAGGTCATCATAATCCAGCTCAATGTCCTCCTCTCTTCTTTCAGCACTGGGACCACCCAGGTCATCATAATCCAGCTCAATGTTCTCCTCTCTTCCTTCAGCACTGGGACCACCCAGGTCATCATAATCCAGCTCAATGTCCTCCTCTCTTCCTTCAGCACTGGGATCACCCAGGTCATCATAGTCCAGCTCAATGTCCTCCTCTCTTCTTTCAGCACTGGGACCACCCAGGTCATCATAATCCAGATCAATGTCCTCCTCTCTTCTTTCAGCACTGGGATCACCCAGGTCATCATACTCCAGCTCAATGTCCTCCTCTCTTCTTTCAGCACTGGGACCACCCAGGTCATCATAGTCCAGCTCAATGTTCTCCTCTCTTCCTTCAATACTGGAACCACCCACGTCATCATAGATTCAAGATTCAAGATTCAAGATTCAAAAGATTTATTGCCATGTCAACAAAAGTTGATAGGAATTTGTCTTGGTTTCACTCTCAGAGACAAACAAAAACATAGCAGCCAGCGACAGGAAACATACAGGAACAGTTCTCAGCTACAGCATATACAGTAGAAAGTGCATACAGTTTAAGGTGCATACAGTTTAAAGTGACAACGGTAATGTGTCAGTGCAAATTCAAGTGCCTTATGGCTTGGAGGTAGGTGCTATCTCTGAAGCGAGATGTTCTACTCTTCATACTCCTGTATCTCCTGCCTGATGGGAGGAGGTTAAATAGGTGGTGTGCCGGATGAGAATGGTCTGCAATGATTTTGTTAGCCTTCCTGATTATTCTTTTTGAGTAAAGTGATGACAGTGAGGGGAGACAGCCGATAATTTTAGCTGCTCGGCGTACTACTCTTTCCAGCCGAGTCTTGTCCTGAGTGGTTGCGTGACCAAACCAGACAAGCATGGAGAAAGTGAGCACACTCTCAATAGCCGACCTATAGAAGTGGGTCATGGCTACTTTACTGACCCTGAATTTTTTGAGCTGCCGCAGAAAGTAGAGACGCTGGTGGGATTTGCTGATCTTGAGACTGGTGTTGAGATCCCATGATAGGGATTCATGGATGGTGGTCCCGAGGAACCGGAAAGAGGTGACCCTCTCTACCACTTCACCATTGATGAGAAGAGGGGGAAGGAGGCTAGTATTCTTCCTAAAATCAACGACCATCTCTTTGGTTTTTGAGATGTTAAGTATCAGGTTGTTGTTCTCGCACCACCTCACCAGCTCCTCTACCTCTCTGCGGTAGTCAGACTCATCGTTATTAGTAATAAGACCTACCACAGAAGTGTCATCTGCGAATTTAAACAGCAGAACGGATTTGGACTGTGATTGACAGAAAAATGTGTATACAGAGTACAGAAAAGGAGATGAGACGCACCCCTGGGGGGCGCCAGTGTTCAGAATCCTGGACAGAGAGACTAACTTACCTATTTTAACAACTTGTTTTCTGTCACATAAGAAGTTATAAATCCATTTACAGAGGAATGGATTAACACCTAGCTCCTGTAAAGTATGTATCAACTTCACAGGAACGATGGTGTTAAACGCAGAACTGAAATCGACAAAAAGAATGCGGGCGTACGTGGAACCATGCGCGTAGCCACGGGTGCGCTAGGGTGTGCAAATGCCACCCAGACAGGCCGCTGGCGCACCCAAAAAAATGGGGTAAAAAAAGTGTTTTGTTTTGTCTGCAAAACACATGTCAACGCTGTCATGCACTGTGTCCAACTGTCCGCTGCTCTATGTGCCCCGGAGCATCATGGCAAAACTAGTTAAGCTGTCGTCCACGTAAAGTAAACAAATGCACGCATGCACAGCAGCGCCAAATCAAGAAGACATGAAACAAAGCTCGCTTTTAAGCTTTTTCAGCAAAGGCAAGAAACGACGAGGAAGAAGATGACTCGTCGTCACCCTCCCCCTCAACAAGTGCGGATTGTAGTGCACCCGTTCCCGCACCTGTATTGGTGGTGTACAGTGGAGAAGATGATGCAGCCGAAACAATGACGTTAACAGCGGGGAACGCAGCCAACAACACACCGGAGGTTTGTGCAGAGCCAGAGGACACTGACGCTACAGATCTCTCTGCAGTAGACGAACCTGCATGCCAACCAAATTTGCTTGCGGCCGCCACCAAATGGTCCGCCCCCTGGCACACCCTGGCTTTCTGTGGCACACCCAATGAGCCGAGTCTGGCTACGCTACTGCGTGGAACTAGACTCCAGGTGTTGAAGAATAGAGTGCAAACACAGGGACACCGCATCATCCACGCCTCTATTTGCTCTATAGGCGAACTGATGCGAGTCGAGTGAGATGCTAGACAGAAATTTACATACTAGTCGCTCAAAGACTTTCATAATGACTGATGTTAGGGCGACAGGCCTATAGTCATTAAGACAAGTGATGTTATTTTTCTTAGGGACTGGAATAATTACTGCTGACTTAAAGCAAGCAGGCACAGTTGAGAGTTGGAGAGACTGATTGAAAATGGACGTGAGGACTGGTGCGAGTTGGTCGGCACAGTGTTTTAAGGTAGCAGGCGCCACACCGTCAGGCCCTGCCGCCTTCCTGATGTTTTGCTGGCGGAGCAGGGTTCTGACGTCATGCTCTGACACAGTGGGTGGTGTGTCGCCCTGCTCTATGGAAAAAGAGGGGGGCTGATGGACAACATTATCAAAACGAGAGTAGAAATTGTTGAGCCTCCCAGGAAGGGAGGGGTCACTGTCCAGAACATGATGCTTGGTTTTATAGTCAGTGATTGCCTGCAGACCTTGCCACACACCTTTGATGTCGTTTGCTTGCAATTTGTTTTCAAGCTTCGCTTTGTAGGAAGCCTTAGCTTTAAACACAGCACGCTGAAATTCATATTTCAGTACCCTGTATTGCTCTGTGTCACCATGTTTAAAAGCATCGTGTTTTCTCTTACATAGCAACCTCACTTCATTATTGAACCAGGGCTTGTCGTTATTGAAAACGGTCACAGATTTAGTTGGAATACATGCATTTTCGCAAAAGTGAATATAGGAAGTAACAGTGTCAGTGAAAGTATTTATATCATCCTGACCATCAGTCCAGAAAGTACTCCAAACTGTTGAATCAAAACAATCCTGTAACATGTCTATTGCCTGAGGAGACCATTTCCTAGAGTGTTTGACAGTTGGTTTTGCCACCCTCAGTTTCTGGCGATACTTAGGGATAAGGAGAATGGTATTGTGGTCAGACTCACCAAGGGGGGCTCGAGCCACAGCGTGATATGCCGCTGGGATGGTGCAATAGCATTGGTCCAGTGTCTTATCCAGCCTGGTGGCAATGTGGATCTGAGGCTTAAATCTCGGAAGAGCCCTCTTTAGGGAGACGTGGTTAAAATCCCCCAACACGAGCACAACTGTGTCTGGATTGGAATTCTCCACCTCCATGATGTGATGGGCCAGTTGCTGCGTCGCAGATGGAGCAGAGGCGCTCGGTGGGATATAAACGACAGTCAGGATGACGGAGGAAAACTCTCTGGGCAGGTAGTAGGGCTTGCACATGATTGTAAGTGACTCTAACTCCGGTGAGCAGGTTTGTGACATGGTTTTAACGCCAGTACACCAGTTCCTGTTGATGTAGCAACAAACAGCGCCCCCGCGTTGTTTGAGTGAGTGTTTGGTGCGGTCGGCCCGGTGTAAAGAGAAGCCTGCTAGTTGTACTGAGGAATCCGGCATATTCCCATCCAGCCAGGTCTCGGTGAGGCATATAGCAGCGGCGTCCTTAAAGTCCCTCTGGGAGCGAATGAGCATAGAGAGCTCGTCTTTCTTGTTCGCCAGGGAGCGGACGTTGGAGAGGATCAAGTTGGGCAAAGCAGGTCGGTGAATGCGCCGTCTTAGTCGGACGAGTGCACCCCCCCTCTTACCTCGCTTTCTCGGCTGCCAACGGTGTTTCAGCCGCTCCCCGTGTGGTTGGAAGTCCGGGGGAAGATCGGGCAGAGAAACGGGCATGTTATCCCGAATGTGGAGTAATTCCCTTCTATCATACTGAAGCAGACTAGAGCTGGGTTCCATAAACATACAAAGTAACACCAAACAAACAATTAAGGAGAGCAAAACCGAGTCGCCATAGAGCGGCGCCATCTCCAGTAGTCCAGCTCAATGTCCTCCTCTCTTGCTTCAGCACTGGGACCACCCACGTCATCATAGTCCAGCTCAATGTTCTCCTCTCTTCCTTCAATACTGGAACCACCCACGTCATCATAGTCCAGCTCAGTGTTCTCCTCTCTTCCTTCAATACTGGAACCACCCACGTCATCATAGTCCAGATCAATGTCCTCCTCTCTTGCTTCAGCACTGGAACCACCCACGTCATCATAGTCCAGCTCAGTGTTCTCCTCTCTTCCTTCAATACTGGAACCACCCACGTCATCATAGTCCAGCTCAGTGTTCTCCTCTCTTCCTTCAATACTGGAACCACCCACGTCATCATAGTCCAGCTCAGTGTTCTCCTCTCTTCCTTCAATACTGGAACCACCCACGTCATCATAACCCATCTCAATGTCCGTTCTCCCCCTCCCCCAGGGAGGGGGAGAACGCTTTGCGCCCCGCTGCAGCCCTGCGCTCGAGAGGAAACCTTTTGCACAAATTTTGATAAGAATCACGAAAAGGGGAGAAACGAAAATCAAAAAGGGACCTCATGGCGGTCTATATGGCAAGCTGGACAAGGGCATAACGTGGAGAAATCTGGCATTGTGTTACCCCAGAGCGGGGGGTTTGTCCTATTGTGCTGCGGCAACCAGCCTCGCATCACTAGGCTCTCCTAACGATAGTTTAGACAAGCCACATACACACACATGGGAGAAAAATAATTAAATTTCTAGTTTGCCACTGAATGGCCAAATTGATATAACTTTCAACCATTTTGAGCAACGCTGTTTCCATACAGGCCACCAGCGTTGGCTAGTTGTTGATATTTATAAAGATATTGCAGCTCTCGTATAAATTATTTTCGAGGCGGTGGGCAAACTGTAATGGTGTCAATTTCCGGAAAAAAATTCCTGAGCTGAGCACAGCCAAAGAGTATTAGTGAGACAAGAGGATACGTCATTTCTTGGTTTTTCCCATAGGTTTTTTCAAATCAAGCAGCATGCCGTTTTGTTACATATCTGGGTGGTAAGTCCCCCTTTAAGTAACACAGAGAGCTGCTACATTGTAACACAGAGGAGTCAGAGAGCAGCTGGCACTGTGGAAGCAGCTGAGGATGTGATGTCACTGTTCAGTTACCTGAGCAGATCAGCTCCAGGCTGGAAGACCTATTACATGTATATGATGGTGACTTTCCTGCACACTCCCTCAGTGCAGACTCAGACCCATCACAGTCAGAATAAATCACCCAGTCATTTTCCATTGCCGTGAAAGATCTTGATGAGTTATACTTTCTCCATTGTGTTGAAACAGCAGAGCCACATGCCAGCTGTCTGCACACTACAGCTGCTGACTTCAGGTTCCACTCAGAGCACTCACGATGCACTGTTTTCCAGTCTCCATTAGATGTTTTAATCTCTAGTCCACCAGCACACCAGCTGGCTCCTCCCACCAACCTGACATCATCAGGCTCTGAACAGAAACAAGAGTCATTAGTAAAAGAAGTAAAGTCACTTTGATAAGAACAGAAATGAAGCCAAATACAAACTGCAGCTCCTCTTTTACCTGAGCAGGTGAGTCCAACAGCTTTGCCAGGTGAGCAGGTGTTTCTAGCTGAGCCTGAGCTTCCACAGTCCAGGAGAACAGACTCACTGCCTTCACACTGGAACTCTTTGGTCCACATTGGAGCCTCCACTTCTCCATAGAGCGCCCCCTGGAGGACTGAAGGAGCCCCACAGTCAAGCTCCCTACAGACCACCTCTGCATCCTGCTGGTCAAAGTCAGCTTCACATACTGAGGACCATGACTGGTTAGACTTCACCTCCAGTCTGCCTGAGCAAAGACTAGTACCCTTCACCAGCCTCACAGAGTCTGGAGAGAGAGAGAGAGAGAGAGAGAGAGGGAGAGGAGGGGGGAGGGAGAGAGAGAGAGAGAGAGAGAGAGAGAGAGGGAGAGGAGGGGGGAGGGAGAGAGAGGGGGGGGGGGGAGAGAGTGAGACAGGGAGGGAGAGAGAGAGAGAGAGTTTTAACAAGCCTTTATTGAAACCTCTACCTACAACATGTACATCTTCAAATCATCACATCATGGCAGAGGACAACCAAGTTTCACAAAACAAGAAATCAAAACCAAAGCAACTCCAACAAATAGTCAACAAAGTGTAGCCCATGCTATCTCACGGCTGCTATTTCTGACACCCCCTGAAGGCAACACTGGTGCGACGGGCAGTGATGTCATCGGGACATGCGACAGAAGAAACAGAGCGGCCTGGCCGAGTCCATTTGTTTTGGTGCAAGTCAGTCGTAGACAGAAGAGAGAAATGATGAGAGAAGTAAAATATAGATGCTTGAGAAGAGAAACAGAGGGATATCAAGACGCCGCTGTCGTTCCAGGACCTCGAATTTCCAAAACAGAAACTTTTCAGGAAGTAAAAAAAACATGTTTGCTCTTAAACTACTGAACCAAATGTCGTCAAAGTTGGCACATGTCTTAATTATAGTTAGTTTCCCGCTGAATGTGTCATTACTTTATAAATATCTGACCTGGATAAGCTCAAATGATGTTGTTTATATTATCAGTCCGACTTGGAAGCGCTTTCTCATGGCCAGTCAAGCGGGAGGCAGCCGCATCCTCATGCACGAGCCCCCAAGCTCCAGGCCGCGGGGGCGCGCGCAGGAGCAGCAGCATTGCCCCTCGCCTCTCATGGCTGAATGGGGGCTTTCGCATGGGGTGAGAAATAGTCTGACATAACGTAACGTTAACGTTACTTTATTCTCGTCAGAAAGCACTCCGATTTGCATGTTAAAACAAGTTTGCAGCCTAGGAATAACTGGAAAACATTTGATTGATATATTAACGTCAGAGGAAGCCAGGATGAGTCAAAACGATATGAGAAATACACAGCACGTCTGCCGTGTGTCTTTTCCGGGTTTATTGTCCTGCGTGGGGGGGTACACACGGAGGTAGGGGGGGGATTTCGAGGTTTGACTGACAGATTGAGGGCGAATGGCGTTACGAGATTTACTCACAAGCTCGTTTTAATGCTTTTCCATTGGTTGCATTTGTTAAAAACCACACAGAGACGTGAAGGGTGACCAATGGCATTGATTCATGACAAAAAGTAAGAAAGTGAAAAAAGTGACATTCGAGGTCCTGGCCCGACACCGACGAAGAGAGAAATAAAAACATAGATACAAGAAGAAGATCCGGACCGGAGACGGAGAAAGACGATACAAAGGAGGATTGACGCTAGTCTACCTGACAAGAGGATTCCGGTGAGTCAGTCTTTGCGGCTTTTATTGAGCGCGGGGCGAACGAAAAGTGCAAATAAACCAGTCAGGATATCGGAGGACTATTCATAATTTATTCATGTTTGCCACATAGCTCCGAAGTGGAAACGGGAGGAGAAGATCGCTCATCTCGTGGCACGAGAGGAGAGAGAGAAGAGTCCTGGTGAGTTAGCACCTAGCAAACTAGCTCCGTCTGAATTACATTTGGGATAATGCAAGACCATTCGTAATTCTTTATGTCTGCCACGTAGCTTCGAGGTGGGAACTGGAGAAGAAGACTGCTGCTCATCTCTTGGTATGAGAGGAGAGAGAGAAGAGTCCTGGTGAGTTAGCACCTAGCAAACTAGCTCCGTCTGAATTAACATAATTTGATGCATTCACGTGGAAGGGGGAGAAGACTGTTCAATGGCATGACAATATGAATGTATTCCACGGTGTAAACAATATAGTATGTATATACACATTGAAACTACGCAGTTGTAATTCAGCAGATACAGTGCAATAATTTGATGGTGCTCTATTGAATGTTGCTGATGGAATAACATATTTTTGTATTATTATTTTATTGATTTATATTGAATGTTATGGGTGTTCTGCACATTTCTGAAGCAGATGCAGTTACTGTAAATGTATGCTGCTGTATTGAATGTTAACATAGTTAACAGTGTTATTACGGTTAAGTCATGATGATTTATTGGTCGTTCTGTACATTTTCTATGCAGACTGGTTTTTTGTACACCCCATTCTGAACTGAGAGAGCACGGATCCACGCCCAACTACACCAACCACCTGTCGTCGCCCATACCAACACCCCCCCCCCCCTTCCTGCCCATGAACATTGATCCCCGGTAGTAGTGGTAAGAGTGGAACAATTATTATTTTATTGAACTGAGTGCACACAGAGGAAAAAAAGGTTGGATATCCATTTTATTTGTTTATTATTTTCCTTTCTGGCCTCTGTTAGGTCAGTGTTGTACACATTTCTTGTGCATATCACCACCATTAATCCTTTAGATAAAGGGTAAAACGTGGCTCATTGGATCTTGTCTTATTCCTCCCATCACAGTGTTAAAAAAAGGTACAGCCAGTCTCCATAACCTAGAATTGATGTACCACTGCAATTCGACATTCTTGCATTCAAATACAGTGGGTTACAAAAGCAACAGCAATCAAAAGAAAACAGATCAGTCGTACACATTGTCAAGCCCTCCTCATCAGCTGTGTGTTAAAAAGCAGCTCTCCTCCCTCCAGCCTGCACACAGCTTCCCCCAGACACCAGCTGCTCTGAAACACTCCCATGTCCTGCATCCTTTTGTACTTCTCAAAGTCTATGGTTACTCTCACCCTAACCAGAGCCTTCAACAAGACTACAAGGCCTACTTAGACGTCTGCATCTATTTCCTCTTCCTGCTAAGACACACAACCATCTTTGCTGCCCCAGCAAGACATTTACTATATAGCCCATCCTCTGTTTGCTCTTGCTACACTGGAAACTGAACATCAAGACAGAAAGAGTCAGTTTGGAGTAAAACTCAAAATAAGACGACATGGCACGTGACCTTCAGCATAAGCCTTAAGGCCTATTAACTCATTCACCGCCAAAGACGTCTTTGACGTGTTATCAGAAATAGCCATCCACGCCAAAGACGTGTTTGACGTGTTTTTGTTTTTATTAGTGCAGCGCGTAGTTCAAACACTTCCCCAGCCTCTGACATGTTTTCAGGTCCCTAGCCTAAAAGAGAAGCCGACAACACGTTATCAAACACATACCGCAGCTGTTGTTTTGAAATGGAAGAGGAGGAGAAAACGGAGAAACGCTGCCTGTTGCATAGAGGAGAAACGCCATTGAAACGCCCCTCGGCGCGCTGCAGAGCTGATCGGCTTGCTGCAGGGCAGCGGACATCGATCGTTCGCGGTAGTCAAACCCGTGACCAACATGATCGATCCTGGTCCCTGGACCCCGTTCCTATGTGCCAGCCCGAAAGAGACGAGACGGAGTCACAACTGTGTGAGGAGGAGAACAGCAGCCTCGCCACAGAAATGGCTTTCACACAGAGCCAAGCAGCAGAGCAGCACGGCCACTTTCCTGTCGAGAGCGAGGAAGACTGGATTCCAATGCGACAGGACCCGGATGATCTCGCGGTAAGGAGTGTGTGTGTGTGTGTGTGTGTGTGTGTGTGTAGGTGTGTGTGTGTGTGTGTGTGTGTGTGTGTGTGTGTGTGTGTGTCTGTGTCTGTGTCTGTGTCTGTGTCTGTGTCTGTGTGTGTCTGTCTGTGTGTCTGTCTGTCTGTCTGTCTGTCTGCACACTCACTCACACTGAGTAAACTGTATTGTTGAATGTAAAAAAAGCACTTCATATATATATATATATATATATATATATATTTTTTTTTTGTCATTTGTGTCATAATGAATAATATTTACATGTCTGATGTCAATACAGTTCAAAATAAAAGAATTGAGAGCGAGTTCTGCCTGAGATTGT
>NC_139640.1:13182239-13184739 GCF_964638095.1 Poromitra crassiceps | reverse complement strand
CTGGAGAGAGAGAGAGAGAGAGAGAGAGAGAGAGAGAGAGGGGGGGGTGGGTCACCAAAGTATTCCAGAGCAACACCACACACACACACACACACACACACACACACACACACACACACACACACACACACACGTGTATTTCTTTACTCTCATGTTACAGTAACATTGTTTTATGTTAAATAATGGGAGGCTACTTTGTACAACCCTGTGCAATGTGCTTTATACTCACTATGATCATGTGATACATCCAATAACACCTCTTTGAATTGAATTAGAGGGAGGGAGAGAGAGAGAGAGAGAGAGAGAGAGAGGGAGAGAGAGAGAGGGAGAGAGAGAGAGTGAGAGAGAGAGAGAGAGAGAGCGAGAGAGAGGGAGAGAGAGGGAAAGTGAGAGGGAGAGAGAGAGAGTGAGAGAGAGAGAGAGAGACGGAGAGAGAGAGAGAAAGCAATTTTAACAAGTTACAAAAACATTATAGATCACTTTGTGGTGAAGAGTTATGGGAGCTGAGTGCAGCAACCCAGAGTCCACACACACACGCACACACACACACACACACACACACACACACACACACACACACACGTTATTGATGGTGTTACCTGAGCAGTTGATCTGCAGGCTGTCAGATGAAGAGTCAGACCGTGTTAGTAAACACTCCCTCAGTGATCCAGACTGAAGACAGGAAGACCTGATCCTCCATACAGATCTTCTTACTGAGGAATCCTCTCTGCTTTCTGTGGAAACAGCAGAGCCACAGTCCAGCTCTCTGCACACTACAGCTGCTGACTTCAGGTTCCAGTCAGACAACCTGTCAGCCACTGGTCTCCAGACTCCATGTTGTTTCATCTCCAGTTCACCAGCACAGCTGCTGGCTCCTCCCACCAACCTGACAGGCTCTGAACAGAGACAAGAGAGTCATTAGTAAAAGAAGTAAAGTCACTTTGAATTAGGGCTGCAACAGATCACAAAACTCACAGTTCAGAATCAGATTGTATCACGCTATTGAGTCACAGAATGCCGAGTTTAATTGTATGTTTAATAAGGAATATGTTATTTGCACCTATATGTCAAATACGCAGAATTTAAAATGTTTAAGCACGTCTAAAGTATGCACACGACATGTGCACCTATGTGCAGTGAATATGCCACTGTCTCTGACTTGTCTTATCACTATACTGCCTTATTGCTTGTTGTGTCTCTTGTTGTTTTTGCACTCATATGCCCTGTTATATTTGTACTATGTTGTAAACGGAGTCCACAGCACAAGAATTTCACACGTGATACTTGTACCATGGAGTGACAATAAAAATCTTGAATCTTGAATCTTGAATCTTGAGATCAGATCAGTTTTCAGTTCAGCAAAAATAATAATAAAAAATGTGATACTCTGGCTCTTTTATCTATATTGAAAAAAACATTCAAATATAAAAACAGTGCATGTGGTCCCTAAGATCTCCCTAAGTTGCCAGTAAACATCACAATCATGTGATCTATAAAGTGCCAAAGTCACACCCTCTTCTGGGTTCTGCATACGACCTAGGGATTCCATCCACCATTCATTTTTTAACCTCTTAAGCATCCGACGGCCCACAGGTGGGCCGCAACACATTAAAACGTCTTCCCTGCCCTCTGCTGGCGCCCATTGTCTTAGTATATAGTGAAGCAGCATACCATTTGAAAGGTAAGCTTGTCGTCGTTTGATTGACACCATGCTTGGCCTATTATGTGCTTCCAATCTCGGGATATAAGCTCAAACAGCCAACTAGCTTCAGTTTTGAAAACGTGACGTCAACTGGTCCCGCCTCTCAAAGACTGGTCCAATCACAATTGACGCTGAAAATGATTGACAGTTCGAGTAGCCACTAAAATTCTGTAAAAGCCATGTGCTTGCTGAAGGAGTCACTTCAACATGAAGCTCTGTATCTCGCTGCGTAAGACCTGCGTAAAGTCACGCTGATATTTCCACACGTGTGCGCTAATTAGATGGTCGGTGCGTAACCGTGCGTAAACCAGCTTGTAGCTTGCTTCTCGACTCTTCTCTCTCGTTTTATGGTTTGGTGTGAGTTTGGTGGAGTTGGGATAATGTCAAAAACAACTTTTACAACTGGAGACCCACTGGAACTTGTTCTCAAAGCACGAGAGACTGCGAGGAGGAAAACGAAAGCGACCAATTTGTAGATTGGGCGAGGGCGAAGGAGAGGACATTACACTGGACACGTGAGTATTTTATTATATTACGGTGTTTCTATATAAATATACTAACGTCCAGCCGGATGGGACATAGATGACGTGAATCTTGACTTGCAATTCGTGCGTTTATTACAATCAACATGTCACTATTTGGGCTCTGACCTACAGCCTACTAAAACTACGTGTTTAGTTTATCTTTCACAAGCAGTACTAAATGAGCATTAGGGGTGTGTGTGTGTGTGTGTGTGTGTGTGTGTGTGTGTGTGTGTGTGTGTGTGTGTGTGTGTGTGTGTGTGTGTGTGTGTGTGTG
>NC_139640.1:13172239-13179739 GCF_964638095.1 Poromitra crassiceps | reverse complement strand
CTCCATGTTGTTTCATCTGCAGTTCACCAGCACAGCTGCTGGCTCCTCCCACCAACCTGACATCTGAACAGAGACAAGAGAGTCATTAGTAAAATAAGTAAAGTCACTTTGAATTAGGGCTGCAACAGATCACAAAACTCACAGTTCAGATTGTATCACGCTATCTATCTATCTTTGTTGAAAAAACAATCAGATATAAAAACAGTGCATGCATGTGGTCAGCATGGTGGTACACACACAAAAAAAATGAAATTAAATAAACATAATTATTTACTCAAAACACAGAGTTGGAAGAAATAAACTCTATTAGAGTGTTTTTATTGGTCAAAACTGAAGCCACTTTTTCAAAACTCTTCATACAGTCTGCATTACCAACATGCATCTTCATCATCTCACCTCCAAAACTCACTCAAACCACCAACACGCTTCATACATGTCTCACAATAAGCTCATTCAACCATAAACATTGTACTGAGAAAACACACACACACACACACACACACACACACACACACACACACACACAGACACACAGACCTACACGTAGACCTACACGTAGACCTACACACACACACACACACACACACACACACACACACACACACACACACACACACACACAGCCTCTCAGACAGGTGCCTCTCAGACAGGCGCCTCTCAGACAGGCACCTCTCAGACAGGTGCCTCTCAGACAGGTGCCTCTCAGACAGGTGCCTCTCAGACAGACAGGTGCCTCTCAGACAGACAGGTGCCTCTCAGACTCTCAGACAGACAGGTGCCTCTCAGACAGACAGGTGCCTCTCAGACAGGTGCCGTTCAGACAGGTGCCTCTCAGACAGGCGCCTCTCAGACAGACAGGTGCCTCTCAGACAGACAGGTGCCTCTCAGACAGACAGGTGCCTCTCAGACAGACAGGTGCCTCACAGACAGACAGGTGCCTCTCAGACAGACAGGTGCCTCTCAGACAGGTGTTTCTCAGACAGGGGGACTGAGTTCACACAAGTGAAAAAGCAGATCTGGAGCACACGGTCAAAGTTAGGCAATTGAATAGGTGCAAACAAAGAAAGACTGATGTTTCCACACAAAGGTGTCTTCTTCAGAGTCAAACAGGGTGTGGTGAAAATGAATGCTTTAAATACTCCCACCACAGAATAAAGCAAGTCTCTCATTGGTGGGGCATGGTTATGACATCATCAACACACAGCCAATGAAAGGTTACCACATATAGACCTTATTCGATAACCCCGGACGGCGCCATATTGTTGACAAACCCGCAGCTGTGACGTAATCTGGCAACAGTAGTATAGCAACAGTTATGGCTTCGTCAAAGAGAAGTGATGAAAAAATAAGTTTGGTCGAAGGTGCCGACCCCTATAAAAAACTGACTTAGAGTAAATATAACTCATTATATTGCCAGGTATAACGTACCGGACATTGTGAATAGAGACAGCATTGGCATAGGCTACACATCTCAGGAGCTGAAGGCTTTCAAATCCCTTGAGTCCTAGCGTTATAACCATTTCATCTGTGGCAGTCTGACATTTTTACTTTTGTGCCACCAACGACATCATCATCATCATCATCATCAAACATTGTCGTGACAGCAAAGGTAAATAACCTTAAAGGAACACTCCGCCCATTTTCAACCAGCTTTGTATCATTAGAACATCAGTAGTATATCAGAAAACTGTAAACGGTTTTGAAGTCTATCATTTAATTTGACAGTTATTCAGTGTTAAAGTGTGGACCAGTGACATCACTGGTCCACACTAACTCAAATTAATAACTCATTAACTCAAATCAACTCTCAATAAGTGTCAAACTAGATGAATGATGAATAGTTTGACAGTTATTGAGAGTTGATTTGAGTTAATGAGTTATTAATTTGAGTTAGTGTGGACCAGCACTGGTCCACACTTTAACACTCAATAACTGTCAAATTAAATGACAGACTTCAAAACAGTTTACAGTTTTCTGATATACTACTGATGTTCTAATGATACAAAGCTGGTTGAAAATGGGCGGAGTGTTCCTTTAATGTTAAATGTTTGTTTGATATGACCTGACGCTTGCTTGCATGAGCCCAATGTTTGCTACTAACGTTAGCCTCTAGTCTCTTTCCCTTCACGTTTGTGGACAGTAGCTAACACCCGGGCTTTTATTGCTGCTATTACTACAGCCGTGTATTATTACACAGCACAATGTCGCTGTTGTGAAATAGCTCCTGACGCAGTAAAAACAGCATTAAATAGGCTAGTAAGTAACGCTGGCTAGCGTCCTAAGCTATGACAGCTGTCAGTCACTTTTAAACAGCGCGCTGCGGAATGTCAACAATATGGCGGCGGTGGGCGTGCCCGTACGTGAGTGACGTCAATCGAATAAGGTCTATATAGCCTCCTCCAAGAATAGATGAGTGCAAAACATAATAAAAGTAATACATGTAGAAAAGACAGTAAAGTAACACAACAACAGGGAGAGCACAGAAGCATCACAGCAAACAGGATAGACTGTTGTCTTCATTAAGTCCAAAGGGCTCAACAGTGTTCAAGGTGGAGATTCAAAATGCTTCTCTACGGAGGAGTTTAGTAACAACAGCACCCCCTCTTGGTGGAGATGGGATTTTTTCTATGCCCCAGAATTGAAGAGAAGCCACAGAGCCATGGTTGGCCTGCTCATAGTGACGTGTCATTGCATTGCACTGTTGAGCCCTATTTAAAGCAGTCATTTTCACCACAGCCTGTTTGACTCTGAAGAAGACACCTTTGTGTGGAAACATCACTCTTTCTTTGTTTGCACCTATTCAATTGCTTAACTTTGTGCTCCAGATCTCCTTTTTCACTTGTGTTCATATCAAATTATTTGCTACTTTGGCTCTGATGCAGCCGCCTCTCTCTGTCTGTTTGTAGTCACCACTCTGTAGCCTCACTCAATGTCCCGCCCACAGCTCTATCTGATTGGTTACACATCACGAGTCATAGCAAATCAAGACTGAAGACAGACAGACAGAGAGACTGGAGCTGCTCCAAGCAGAGCTGCATGAAAGGAAAGCAGCAGATCTCCCTAAGTTGCCAGTAAACATCACAATCATGTGATCTATAAAGTGCCAAAGTCACACCCTCTTCTGGGTTCTGCATACGACCTAGGGATTCCATCCACCATTCATTTTTTAATAGACGTTTTATAACATCTTTATAAAAAGATTTTTACTTGGTCAAACCAAACAATTCAGCTAGATAGGGGCGGCTGTGGCTCAGGAGGTAGAGCGTGTCGTCCACCAACCAGAAGGTCGGTGGTTCGATCCCCGGCTCCTCCAGTCTGCGTCGGTATGTGAATGGGTGAATGTAGGCACATTGTAAAGCTCTTTGGATAAAAGCGCTATATAAATGCAGTCAATTTACAATCCATAGATTTAGGATGGTGAGAGACCATAGAACATTTTACCATGAAGGAGGAGCAGACTAAAGAAATGCACATCCTCCCCACCACCCTTTTTCTCTTCTTCTTTGTGACATGTTCTCTGCTCTCTCCTGATTCTAAATAGCTGAATGGTTTGACCAGTAAAACTCCTTTTATAAGGATTTTTCTAAACGTCTATGGAAAAATGAATAGTGGATGAAATCTCTTAGGTTGTACGGTCCGTTGCACCATTACTTTGAATAGAACAGCACTGAAGCTAAATCCAACCTGCAGCTCCTCTCCTACCTGAGCAGGTGAGTCCAACAGCTTTGCCAGGTGAGCAGGTGTGTCTAGCTGAGCCTGAGCTTCCACAGTCCAGGAGAACAGATTCACTGCCTTCACACTGGAACTCTTTGGTCCACATTAGAGTCTCCCTGTATCCATAGAGCACCCCCTGGAGGACTGAAGGAGCCCCACAGCCAAGCTCCCTACAGACCACCTCTGCATCCGGCTGGTCAAAGTCAGCTTCACACACTGAGGACCACGACTGGTTAGACTTCACCTCCAGTCTGCCTGAGCACAGACTAGTACCATTCACCAGCCTCACAGAGTCTGGAGAGAGAGAGAGAGAGAGAGAGAGAGAGAGAGAGAGAGAGAGAGAGAGAGAGAGAGAGAGAGAGAGAGAAAGGAGCAAAAGGAGGCAGAAAGAGAGAGAGACACAGAGCCTGTCAATCATCTGTCATGACGTGCATCACCCAGGTGGGTGCTACACATCGGTGGTGGATGAGTTGACTCCTCCTCCCCTGATATGTGAAACACTTTGATATCTAGAAAGGCGCTATATAAATCCAGACAATTATGATTATTATTCCTGCACTGACTTTCTGCAGTGTGCTGATCTCTGTACATAGACGTACTGTACAATATACAAACAGAACAGACACAGAGTAGCCTGCTGCAGGAAGGAGTCCAGAAGTAACACAAACATGTACAAGTCAATGGGATTTTTGTATTGGGAATTTAGGTGCAATGCCTGAAATAAGTCTGTGGTTAACTAAAGTTTATGAAACATCAATGTTTGTGTTCAGCAAGATGATCTTCACAAACGAGGACCACTTTTATGACTTTTGAAGCACAAATGCATTTTTTTACGCAGTTTTCATAAAACACTTCAAAAGGGACGTCTGTGGTAAGACTACAAAAATACATCATCCCTGTGTCACTCTATTTACATGCATGTTCACACACTTCTCAGATTCAGATTCATTTATTTAGAAGATGGGACATTGCACATTAATGGACAGTACAGCCGTACAGTAAATATGCCAGGTTTTAGCCCAAGGGCTAGTTTCCACCTGTAGTCCCATGGCAGGTTGATGCAATCTTGAAAAGAAAAAAAAATTTAATAATACAAAAAATGAATAGTATAAAAGGTTAGTAAAACACAAGGTGAGTAAAACACACAGAGCATGCAGCAAAACATGACAGACAATATGCTAAAAATGATCACATTGTTGGTTTGATCTGAGCCACAATTTCAATTGGCCTTTAAAGGTGGCGAGACTAGGGCATTCTCTAATAAAGAGAGGTAGATTATTCCAGAGGGTGCTTCCCATGTAGGATAAGGTCCTCTGGCTAAAGCAAGTTTTTCTAAAGGGGACCTCACAGACCTTGTTTGTCTCTTCCTGTAGGAGGCCATTGTCCTGCATAACTGTACAGTTCAGTCCAATGTAAACCACTGACTGTCACTGTGACACAGGAAGCAAGAGACTGCAAACATTACTGTCATAGTTGATGTCATTGATGGTTTTACCTGAGCAGTTGATCTGCAGGCTGAGAGATGAAGAGTAATACTCTGTGTCTAAACACTCCCTCAGTGTAGATCCAGACTGAAGACAGTCAGGACTGATCGACCATACATCTCTTTCTGAGGAAGCCTTTCTCTCTTCTGTGGAAACAGCAGAGCCACAGTCCAGCTCTCTGCACACTACAGCTGCTGACTTCAGGATCCACTCATCCCTGTCATCCACTGGTCTCCAGACTCCATGTTGTTTAATCTCCAGTTCACCAGCACAGCTGCTGGCTCCTCCCACCAACCTGACATCATCAGCTGAACAGAGACAAGACAGTCATTAGTTAAAAACAGTTTACAATTACTTGGATTTGAAAGAAAAATCAACTCAAATCAGACAGCTGTTTCTCTGTCTTTTCTCTATTTACCTGTTGAGTGGTGTTTTTCTTCAGCCTGGAGTCCTGAGGGAAAAGATCATAATAGTATCAAGATGAAATGATGTGTTTTCTCATGTCATTGTCTCATTGTCCATGTCTCTGTCAGTCCACTGTTTGTCCATGTCTCTGTCAGTCCACTGTTTGTCCATGTCTCTGTCAGTCCACTGTTTGTCCATGTCTCTGTCAGTCCACTGTTTGTCCATGTCTCTGTCAGTCCACTGTTTGTCCATGTCTCTGTCAGTCCACTGTTTGTCCATGTCTCTGTCAGTCCACTGTTTGTCCATGCCTCTGTCAGTCCAATGTTTGTCCATGCCTCTGTCAGTCGACTGTTTGTCCATGTCTCTGTCAGTCCACTGTTTGTCCATGTCTCTGTCAGTCCACTGTTTGTCCATGTCTCTGTCAGTCCACTGTTTGTCCATGCCTCTGTCAGTCGACTGTTTGTCCATGTCTCTGTCAGTCCACTGTTTGTCCATGTCTCTGTCAGTCCACTGTTTGTCCCGGCAGCTGTCTGTCTCAGGCTCAGTTGTCTGTCTGTGACCTCAGGTTTCTAACAGTTTTTCCTCTGAAGGTTTTCTTCAGTTTCTCCTTGTAGCTTCCAGGATCTAAGCCTGCTGGTGCTGCAGGTAGGTTAGGATCTAGAGAAGAGTTGTAGATTAGCACATGCTTCCTCTGATACATGTGCAGTTGACAGAGGTTTCACTTTCATTCACCTGACCGGCAGGACGTATCGCATGGGAGGATCATTCCCCCAGTCCCTTTCTCTCTCTCTCTCTCTGTCTGTCTGTCTTTCTCTCTCTCTCACTGAGTGTGTGTGTGTGTGTGTGTGTGTGTGTGTGTGTGTGTGTGTGTGTGTGTGTGTGTGTGTGTGTGTGTGTGTGTGTGTTAGAGAGCTGCGCGGGCCTGAAATTTCAGCCCGAGCCCTCCCCGGCCCGTGACATGCAGGCCCGTGCCCGACCCGGCCCGGATGAGTTATGAAATTAAATGGCCCGAGCCTGTTGCGAGGCCCGACATCAATATCACGATATGACGACACAACTCTCGCTCCCTCTCTGTGCATGCTGCCGCGCTGCTGAACTCGTTGGTCCAAAATGTTGATAGACTGTGTTGCCTAAAGACAACCATGCAGCTTTCTCTCTGTCTCTCTCTCCCCCTCTCACACATGCTACCGTGGCCTATCAAAATCCAGACATATTGTCTCGAGAAAGAGAATGTTAGATTGTTTAATTGCCAACAGCAACAATGTCCACAAACTGAAACATTATGTCACTCAAGCATTATCGAAATTAAAACAGCAGACTTACCGTTTATAGCTGCATTGAATAACGTCACATTAGTGTCCTCACAATGTATGGTAGATGGGTTCGTTTTCAATAGGTTGAAATGAGCTGTCCCTACTGCAGTGGGGACTGTTTAAAGTGTAACTTACCCCCAAAACACTTTTCTTCAGCTTTAACCAATATATATGACTTTGGGGGTGCTGTGTGAAGAATTCTGGTCAGAATCTCCACATTTGAGACCAAACTCTGACCATTGTACCATTTGTATCATTTTCAGCAGCATAAGTGACCTCTATGGGTTCAACCCTGCTTTTTTTTGCCCTCAAAACTGCACAAAATGTGGTACAACCTGACGTCACGTTGTACCCAAAGACTATGGGATTTCAAGATAGTAACTCCCCTACTCCCCCTGTACCCTTTCCCGGCTCCTCACAACTCCAAGCCTATTCCCATGATGTCACAAGCATTTTCCTACCAATATGGCGCTACAATACACACAGCTCATTGGCTGTTTGTGTCACTTGACCTGTTAATCACCTTAATTGATTACAATCGCCTGTTATTTTCCTACCAACTCCTATGTAACACAATACTATCA
>NC_139640.1:13147239-13162239 GCF_964638095.1 Poromitra crassiceps | reverse complement strand
TATTTTACGGACCCATTAGGTGGCGACAGTGCTCTCCAGATTAGAGAAAGGTGAGGAAAAAACAGAGAAGAAGTCATGGGGAAATGGAAACCGCATCGGTATGCATCGATATGCATGAAGCATAACGTTAGCTGTGCCTGTGAACAGCAGCCAAGCTGCTGCCACAATTGAGCCCCTCCACATGATTAGTTGCCGACACCAGCGTCTTTCTGAAAAGTTACATTATTCTCAGTTCTCTTTGTTTGGAATTTTAAATGTAGATATATAAGATAATTTCGGCCTCTCATGAATGCACACCATGTGGTATTAGCACCTTTACCAGATGGCTAGTAATGGCTGCCAACAACAGTTTTCGTCAACCCTGTTACCATTCTAGGGTAACACGGTTGACGAAAGTATGCTTTGGTGTGTACATGAAAATAAACTTTTCTTGCCAATAGTATTTAGAGAATATATACATGTCTTTACAGTTTCATCCCTAAATATTATGGTTTTCTATTTATTAAACTGATAGGTAGGCTAAAGTGTGTTGATGTTACTGACTATAGGTCTACTAATCTATATTAACACGTTGAGTGCCAATGACGAGATATCTCGGCTTACAGGATCCAACCGTTGAGTGCCAAGGACGAGATATCTCGGCTTACATAAACATTTTTTTTTTTTGACGGTGGGACATCGATCAACCCCTTTTACGTCTCCTATACCAATATTGGAGGAAGAGAATGTGTATAATCTATTTTACCGACCAGCTAAGTGGCGACAGTGCTCTCCAGACAGAGAGAAAGCCGAGCAAAAAACAGCCGCGGGTCCGCGGGAGAAAGCCATTCTAATTTTCAAGGAAATAGCTGGGCGAAAACGCTTTCGATTTCACACACACACAAACACACGCGCGCGCACACACACACACTCGAGTACCTTTGAGCATAAATAAGACCAGAATCGCAAAAGCTTCTTCAAAGCTCTCAGCCGACACCTCAAGAAACGAACGAGCCCGTTTTACAGTAATCCAGACTGCCCGAGAGCGGCCGCGGAGCCAGCAGGAGCCAGCAGCAGCAGCACAGACGGAGGGAGGAGTTTGGAGACACACACACACACACACACACACACATACAGTATACAGACTTGCCCAAGGGCACCCATAATCACAGGCACGTGAGGTGGTTCTAAAAATCCATTTATCTCAAAACTCTCTGAAAATCTGCTGTACTCAACAGCTAATATCTACATAACTACTAACTCTACAAACTAACTCTTTTAGACAGAGAAAGCACACATTCTATTAGTTCTTTTTAGATGATTGGTGTTCACGAAGTCTTAACAGAAAAGAATCCTCGGCTCTTGTAAAATGAGCCAGAATCCTCAAAAAAAAAATGGCAGAACCTACCTACAGCATTGAAAAAAGGGCTGGCAGTCAATGTGTTAATACCGTTTGTACTTATATGTCCTTTGTTTTTCTTTTTCCAGTCTTTGCTTCAATTTCTCCAGGTAATGGTGAAGCTTCTTTCTCTCCCTCTTTGACCTTAAACGTCCTTGTTCACGTTGCCTTGAGGGCCCTGGATTGGGGCTTGGATCAGGCTCTTCATCACGCCCTGGATTTGGCTCTGGATCTGGACTTATAGGTGGCATCATGCACTGATCTATGGCTGCTGCACTTGCTGCTTTGGCTGTTCTGCATTTCACTGTGAAAATGTTCTGAAATGCACTATTTTTCTTTTTTAGAATGCTGTGATTGGGGGGATGTTGGGTTATGTCAGGTTTGCACTTCATACATTGGACCAAAATAAAGACAGCCTTGAGGAAAGTTCTGCCAAAGATTCTGCCAGATATTAAACAGGCGTCAACATGTTCAAAAACGCTCACATTTTCTTGTTCTTTTTTAGAATGGTGTGATGGGGGGGACGTTCAGAGTTTTGTTGGGATATGGTTTGCACTGTATACATTAATTGGACCAAAATAAACAAAGGCGTGAGGAATGTGATGTAATTTCAGTATTTTGAATAAAACAATTGGCTTACATTTACATCCACAGTATCATAATTTTTCATTATCTTCTATGCTAAAACCTCTCAATAAATCTGTCTCCAAAATATTCTGATTAGTAATGTTGAATAGACTACTTGCACAACTCCACTACTTCTGTCCTACACTATTGGATGAACTGATTAATGTCAGGTGTGCCTGACTGCTGCAGTCACAACAACAGTGATCAGGCACACCTGACATTAATCAGTTCATCCAATAGTGTAGGACAGGAAACCAAGATGCCCTACTCATTTCAGGAAGTAGTGGAGTTGTGCAAGTAGTCTATTAAAGGTTTATGATTGTCACATAACTAACTCCGTTACAACTCCATAAATAACCTACATTATTACATCCATAACTATATATATATATAATATATAACAGGCAGTATAACAAATATGCTAACTGTTGTGAACCCTGTTACTGAGGTGTCAGCCCTGTTACTTGTATAATATTCTAATATAATAAAAAAAAAATGAAGACACATGTAAAATAAACAAATTTTATGCGTTAAGTAAAAAGTACCAGTAATCCACTCAAATAAATTTTGGTATTATTAGTTTGTTTACATAACCTTTTCTTAAACAGAAGATGCTGTGAAAGTGCCAAATGTAAATGGAAATATTCATCCATGGGAAAAAGTAAACTCCTCAATATTCTCACTTTACAAACACACTTAGTGTAACAAGGGAGACTTTATCTTTCATAATATATCAGATTTGTTCTAAATATAGATTTAAAACCTTTTCAAACAGTAATTGTTATGTCGGTAACAGGGTTGACAAAACACAGATATGCATGTTGTTTATGTGAAAAAAATCAAAAAATAAGATAGCCTGAGATGGCACGGCACATTTTCCTGAGAGGTAAGGATCCACTTAATCCAAAAAGGGGCTTAAATACTTTTAAAACAGTACTTTGAAAATCAAACATCAAGAATGCAAAATGCCAAGTTTTCCGATAAACACCCGGAAACATCTTGCGATTGCCATGGTTAGAGGCATCTGTTTGTATAGCAAATGGAAGATGATTCTCTGCACTTTTTAATTTGTTTATGACCTCCTCTACTCTTCTTGGCAATGCTGGAGTCGTTCAGAGTTTAGACTAATATGTGGAGGTGCTAAGAAAATAGTCGATTTTCATGACTTCAGTTACTTTATAATGAAGCCCCCCAATAAAACCAGATATGGCACACAGCACATTACCACATCTAAAATAAGTATATTGTGTATATACAGTATATATACTTCCCCCACGTTTCTGCTCAGTTGCAACACTCCACAACACCCACAATGGCATGACATCAATCCAATTACTAAAAAGAGAGAGACCGGAGTGGATGGTTAATTTTATTTCCGACATTCAGTTTTTGTAAAAATAACCAAGGCATAAATTCCAAAAACCATGGAGTATTTAACAGAATACAACTGGCATTCAGAATCAGGTTTTTACAGAGCAGGCCCTTAATACATGTGAAAGAAAAGAATAATCTGAAGAAAGAAACATGTGAACAGAGAGGAGAGAGGGGGGGGTGGAGAATCTGCAGGCTGTCTAAGTCAAAGCAACCTTGACCATGAGGCCTTCAGGATCAAATGTAAATCTCAACACATCCAGTGAGTCGGCCAATGTGCTGGCTATCGATTCCAATACTGTATTTGCGTCCATTTCTTACACAGAAATTACAGCTACGACCAATCTTACAATATAAGTATTGAGCTAAATCAAAATGCAGCTTCTTGCACTGAAACTGAACAGGATTTCAGCTTCACCGTCTCATAGTACCATCATGCATGCAGTGTAAAATAGGTGCATGACACGAACTACATGTCAGGCTGTGAACTATCACACCACCATCACAATAACCATAACAGCACAAATATTAGGAAAGCGAGGATACGTTGGTTTGTTTCAATAGCGTCATTTTGACCAGTGAGGTTCAATTGTGACCTATCATCAAAAAATGGATGTAAAACTGACATGTTGTAGGTGGGTCAATGGCAAAACATACTATGATTTACAATCGCATTTGCTGTTAAAGCTTCTGTTAGGAGGAATCACATTGTGAAAGTGATGTGTTTCTAAGGTGAGGAAGAGTTAGTGGCATGGAGAGTGGTTGGCACACTGGCTTATGGTGTCAGTAGATCCAAAACAGTTCAAATGGAGAGTAACGGCAACACAGTCTATCATGGGCTAATGGCTGAGCAGCATAGGCAGAATCAATGGTTTTACAGTCTTCTGCCTCAACTTGCTTACTGCAATGCAAAGTTTGAGAGACATGCACAGACCCACACATCACAGCAGACGATCAGCACCTTGCGGACCGTTGGACAGCTTGCATCATAGGCGATTTCTCTGCATGAGTCTTAAGTGCTTGACAAGGAAAACCACATGTGCACAGAGCCTTTCAAAGTGTTGGAACCGTTTCAAACCATCTTTTTATTTTGGACCTACAACTATAATCAAAAATGGATCTAATACTCTAATAATAAAGTGAGAAGTCCTTCAACTCCTTAAGTTCAGCTGTCGGAAGAACATGTGCAAAATACACCAAACTCTACATTTCATCTGTTAATTAAAAAAAGTTAAAGAGCATTGGTCAGGTTTGATGATCCTACATTGGTCATGTATTCATTCTCAGCCCTGTGACCAACACGTACCAATGTCAATAATAAAGGTGTTCATAGTTATAAGAAATTCAGTAATAGTCGTAGTAATACTGCTGAGGGTTAGCGAGTGCATCTCCTGTCTATCGGCGCCATGCTGTTCCCACTCCTACCACTAGAGGGCACCAGAGTGTTCACGCCAGCTTGAGGCTGCGTCATGCAGACTTGGAGAAGCAGTTAACACTGGCTGGTCTAACAGATTTGGGAGGCTTGGTTTCCCCAAAAGCTTCTTAGGCCCAAGAGTGTCTTTGTTCATAGGCTTGTAAAGTAACAAAGACACCATCCAAACACTAGGAAGCCTTTGGACAAATCAAGCCCAGATCCTAGTTTATATATCAACACTCCTCTGGTTTAATATAGATGCCATATTGAGCAACATTTACATGACACGCAAATATAATGGGCTGTCTCCTATACAAACACACCAGAGGGTATCTGGATGCTGACAGCCACAGGACAGCATCTGGAGCATTGCTAGTATAAATGACATTAGTGCAAATGTAAAAAAATTAAAAGTAAAAATCATAAAATAAATGGCAGAAAACAAAGTTAAAGTTTGAGAAAGTTTGAGTAAAGTTAGAGAACATTAGGGACAAACACAAAGATGCTGTGGTGACAAACGGTGGCAGCGTGCGTCAAGCCTCTAACATGATCAAGCCTTTATGTCAGCCAATCAAAATGCTCACAGACTTTCAAAACACTCCCATCTCCCCTGTCCCGTCCATTGAGAGTTTAGAGTGTGTTTGTATGTCTGTGAGAGATGCATCTGGGGGGGGGTGGGGGGGGGGGGGGGGTGGAGGTCGTCTAGTCTCGCAGTGCCAGCCATAGATGATATCTACGTCTGGAGCACAACTCTCAAAATTGGTTAACGCCCCCCGCCCAAGCCAAAAAAAAGATCCGTGACAGACATATGAATTGACCAACCAGGGACCTCGTGGGCGGTGCATTCGGAATGTGTGTATCAGCTAAATCGACTCCGGCACAACTGCAACAAACACGCCGCAGACGTGGCGCACTTCCTGTAACGCAGCAATTCAATGATCTTGCACACTCATTCTTCCTGCAAGACAGCCGATCTCAACGTAATCGGGGAATCTGCCTGGGCGCCGCCTTCCGTTTGAGACATTCGATTCAGACCCTCCGTCGCTGGAAGCTTGATGACGTCGACGGTGGGTCTGACTATGTGAGACTAGGGGTCGTCTAACCCTTTCCTATATAATGGCTGGATTGGCTGGTAGTAACTAGCCTGGAAAACCAGCCCGTCACGTGAACTCACATTTCATTTGGTTCGGCATGACGGTCTGGCCCCGACGCCATGGGGGGGTTTAGCAGAAGCGGAAGAGCGGAAGAGCCAATCAGCGACTGCGCTGTGATTGACAGCGCAAGTTGGCCAATCAGGAACGCTACTAGCACTGCACTAACAAAACAATAATGGCCGCCTCCTTGCCTGATCGTCTCAAGGAGTAATGTCAGCATTTGTCTAGTTTAAACAGCCATAAAGTGCAGTTATTGCAGAAATAGACTCAATAACAACAATTAAACAAGTAGGCTACAGGAGTATCGCCGTACCGGCGGAGTTTCTCGGCTTTTGTTTTTGCCATTCTCCCGAGTGGATTTGGGTTTGACTGTATCCGGCCCTGATTGGCTGAAGGAGTTGTCTGTCAAGGCAACAACGCCCGCCCATGTTCCCGCCCCTGCTAAGGACTGGGTGAAGAGTCGGGGCCAGACCGTCTCGCAGAACCAAATGAAATGTGAGTTCACGTGACGGGCTGGTTTACCAGGCTATGCAGTAAAACACGATGCAATAAAAAAAAACACGATTTCAGACGGACAAGCCCGTCTTTATTGTCACACGATTACAATCAACACATGCACGGAGGGCCATAACACACACATGCTGACGGTGGCCGGTGAAATTTGTCCTCTGCATTTAACCCATCCTGGCTTTGTCCTTTCCTCCGGGGGGCAGGCCAGGAGCAGTGGTCGCTTTCTCGTACAGCGCCCGGGGACCGACTTCGGATGTTGTCGTCACTGGTCGGATGACGATGACGATCTGATCTTCTGCATGTTTTTTTTTAATGGGGGGGGGGGTTATATACGGAGGAACCCCCCTGGGGGAGCACGGGAAAAACATGCAAACTCCACACAGACAGAAAGGCCCTTACGACGAGATACCCCACCTGGGCAGTAGGCACTGAAGATATGGGGGGGGAACACAACCACAGCGCCCACAGTGTCCCAGGCGAGAATCGAACTCAGGACCTTCTGACTGCGAGGCGACAGCTCTACCACTGAGCCACCGTGCCCCCGTGCCCTAACATGGCATGGAGTGAATTGTTGGGAGATTGAGCAGCTGGATGATAAAAACAACGGTTTGGATCAATGTGGTTTAAAAGGAGCCAGCTGGAGGGACATGGCTGCTCCCAATAGATTGCTTGAAAGACGAGGGGAGATGAAACAAGTGCTGTAACCTATACACTGAATGAGCACAATACAATAACAAAAACAAGTTTGGGCTACTCGGTAGTCTCTTAACTCATTCTCTGCCAAGGACGTACTCGGACGTACTTTCACGTTTTGGTTGTTTACATTACATCAGACACTTTCGAACTGATAAAAGGAACCCGCTAGTTTAGTATTTATAGTATAGTCACCCATTTAGCAGTAATCTATTTAGCAGTAGCTAGATGAAGAGAGGCGGTCGCCGCGGTGGCCGGCGTGGCCGCAGCGCTGCTGGGCGCCCTCAAGGCCCACACTTGGATTCCCCTGGGCCCAGTTCCAGCACGCACCCCGGTCCACGCCAGCGGACAATCGAAGAGACCATGGGGCTTCGTCGTCCCGTGCCCCTGCCCAGGGTCCAGATGGAGCCTGTGGTCGAAACAGAGTCCGACCCAGAGTTCTCGGATGGCGACGATGGCGAGGAAGACGCCGGCGTTTATTTTGTTGTTGCTCCACGACGGAGCGCCAGGGCGACGAAGGCTCCCCTTCACAGCGTTCTGATCCGTCTGACACAGATGAATCGGAGGAGGAGGGAATGGGTGCCACTTCGAGAGAGCGATGACGATGGTAAGAAATAGCCTATTTTTTGTATCGCATTTGAGATGAAATGATCACACACAGCCGTCTGTGTCACATAAACATTTCAAAGTTTACAGCACTCACGTAGCTATTGTGTGATCTTCTGTGCTAACGTTAGTTATGAGAGGTAACGTGACAGCAGGTAACGTTACAGCACTCAGAAAATAAATAAAGCTCGCACACTGCAGAGGCTCCAGTTTGGGTGTTTTTTATTTGACACCGGTGGTTACGTTTCGGGCAGCATGCCCTTCCTCAGACAATGTGACATAGGAAGACGCCATCTTAAATACATGCATGGAACAGTCACATGACGCAGTCAAGTGGGTCAACTCGGTCATGTGACAGGAAAAGCTTGGATGAAGAAAGTTACATACAAATACAATTATACATTGTGATCAAAAGTGAAATTAGCACAGTTGTGTTATATAGGCTATACTTCAGACTTTTATGTGGACAGAACCAAAGTCTGACCAAAGAAGAAAAAACAAACACATCTCCCACAAAATGGGCCTGGGCATGCACTAGAGGTGCCCAGGATGACAGTGTACAGAAATAGAATACAAAAATAGAAAAGTAGAACAATACAGATGTCACATTTATTATGATATAGATGACAAATAAGGCAACTCACATATGCATTGTACTGCTAATTTAAATGAGTTCCAATTCCAACTTTGGAACTCATTTAAATTAGCAGTACAATGCATATGTGAGTTGCCTTATTTGTCATCTATATCATAATAAATGTGACATCTGTATTGTTCTACTTTTCTATTTTTGTATTCTATTTCTGTACACTGTCATCCTGGGCACCTCTAGTGCATGCCCAGGCCCATTTTGTGGGAGATGTGTTTGTTTTTTCTTCTTTGGTCAGACTTTGGTTCTGTCCACATAAAAGTCTGAAGTATAGCCTATATAACACAACTGTGCTAATTTCACTTTTGATCACAATGTATAAAGCTTAATTTATACTTATTAGAAAGTGTCGCTCAGCACATGGTCGCAGACGAAAAATAAAGTGTTGCTCATGTTGCTGCATTTATGCTTCTCTCCTCGGCTCAACGGTCACGTGACACTATAGACAGAGGGAGGCAGAGAACTAGTGCAGACAGCCAAGAGAGGGAATGCTGTCAGTGAACCCACGTCGGAGGCAAGATGTAACTGCAGCCGCATATAACGACACACAACTCACCTCCTCTCTCTCTGGGAAGTTGGTCACGGTGTTCTTTGTGATTTTCACGAAGTCATACATCAAGGACATGCTGATACAGATAGCGGGGATTTCACGTTCATTAATTTCATGATAACTAAAACAAGGAAGTCAAGCACGTGCCTGTCTATATAGCCAATCACACTTGCGCGACATTATGTGACGTAGTCAGCGACACTAGACATTTCACTAGGTAGCAGACACTGCTCGCCGACACTTGAAAGTGTCGACTCAAGTCCTCATTTCTGTCGGCGACCGTTTCAAAAGTGTCAGCAGACGAAGCATAAATTGGGCTTAATTGTATTTGTATGTAACTTTCTTCATCCAAGCTTTTCCTGTCACATGACCGAGTTGACCCACTTGACTGCGTCATGTGACTGTTCCATGCATGTATTTAAGATGGCGTCTTCCTATGTCACATTGTCTGAGGAAGGGCATGCTGCCCGAAACGTAACCACCGGTGTCAAATAAAAACACCCAAACTGGAGCCTCTGCAGTGTGCGAGCTTTATTTATTTTCTGTATTCTTGCCTCGAGCTCAGCACCTGCCCTACACAGGTTTTGGATGTGCGTGTCTCGCCTTTTTTCAACGTTACAGCACTCGTTATTCCTGTGTGTGTGTGTGTGTGTGTGTGTGTGTGTGTGTGTGTGTGTGTGTGTGTGTGTGTGTGTGTGTGTATAAGAGAGAGAGAGAGTGTGTGAGTGTGACCACATAAGGGTTCATTGGTTCCATTTGTTTATGCTTTTATCAAGCTAAGCTAAAAATCCACATGGCAACTGTAAAAGTAAATTATTTATTTGATTTTGTGCACATATTTATCATACTTTGATATTTTGTGTTTTCAGACTCTGAGTCGATGGAGGCGCAGTCCAGTCCTAGTCCCAGTCCTGTGTGTAGTCCTACACCACCTATTTCGGAAAGACCATGTCTCGAAATAGGTTCCAACTTATTCTGAGGTTCTTCCATTTTACTGACAATACTGTAGCAAGGAGGCTGCGGCCAAGCCTCATCTGTCAAGAAACCCCAGGGGCCAGACTCTCTCTCTCTCTCTCTCTCTCTCTCTGTAGCCGCTCACTGGGCGGGATGGACCGACACAGCTCCCGCAAATACATTCTCTTATTTTTTATTTTTTATTTATTTATTTGGGAAAACAAATACTGTATATGTCTGATGTGTCACTGAGGCAAAAAATAAAAGGCTCAAAAGAGAGTTCTGCTTGAAACGGTGTCCTTCACTAAAAACCTCTTTTTCTCCTATTTCTCTTCCGAGGAGGGCATTTTTAGTGAAAACAAGCTAACTTCCACTGCTTGTAACTAAACAAGGAAACATGGTAGAGTTTCAGTTTTTTACAAGGGGTAAGAAGAGAGTCTCTGCTTTATTGTGAGATATGTTGTGTACTTTTATTCCTAGCACAGAATATTCTGTGGGTCCTGGAAGATCAGGAAATATGCTCAAAATCCTGGGACTGGGAGCACACAGACCGAAATGACCCTGGCAGAGAATGAGTTAAAACAGACGGTTGGATCTCGCAATTTTCAAATGCTTCCTCCTAAACGTCTGTACTTCAAGCTGGGAGAACTTGGCCAAAGCGGAAAGGGAAACTCATGGATAATAATGAGCGATGATAGGCGGGTGTCCCGGATGTAAGGTGATTGGAGAAATACGAGCGGATGTCCCGCAGGCTGGTTGGTTCGAACTTCCTCCGGTCTGAAGCATTTTTCCCCCCCAACTTCCTTTGACCAGGTTCTGTGGGCGTGAAGTACAGACTGGATATGATATAGAAGAGACAGTATGACTAGTTTCAACATGACAATGAAAGAGGAGAGCCGGCACTCACGGTAGGCTAATTTGGGAAAAAAATACTTTTATTGGGCAGAGAAAAATCGGACGTTTCGGCGTAAAGCCTTTGTCAACATGACAACATAACTAAAAATACATGAGTGGAAGTATGAAAAGCATGGATTACAAAATAGTAGTTGTTGATACATGAATTACAATGTAATAAATGTAAGTGTGTTACATATTATTTACATGAACAAACATGAACAGATAATGAAAAATATGCATTATTTTAGAACATAAAACAAAACATGAAATATACTGTATGCAGGCTGAAATAAATAACAAAAAAAATAAGAGTTCGTTCCTTTGCAAAAACGTATTTCCATTTGTACATATTATATATTGATGCATGAATATTGTAATCATTTTATTCATTGTATATTTCTGTTATAAATCATAATTAAAACATTGACATAAATCACCTCAATGTTTTTCATGTGCACTCCAAGGGGTATCAAACAAGTGGTTATTCAATTTAAGAATGGCATTTAACTGTTTTGCAATGAGAAGCGAGAGGAAATGTGAATATGAAGGAAAATGCTGTGTAAGATTACAGTATATATACAGGATGTGGATTATGTGCAACATAACCATTATTACAAGTAATAGTGAGGAAGTCGAGGGCCAAAAAACATAAAACATAAAATCCTGTATTTATGATTTGTTATATTGATGAAGATTAGTTTGATCAAAAGCAGCAACAGTTTAAATGGTTGAAGAGATGGTTTTAAAGACGGTGGTGTTGTCAGCTGACATCATGTGTACAGTTTATACAAAACATGCTGTCCTCTTACCAGCCAGAAGCAGCACAAAGCTGAGTTACTTCGTTACATCATTGCATGCCAGAATGCAGTGTTTTTTTGTATTTATTTATGCAGAAAAACAATACACACACACACACACACACACACACACACACACACACACACACTGCATTATTTATATATATATATATATATATATATATACAGTATGTATATATATATATATATATATATATATATATATATATATATATATATATATACAGTATATATATATATATACAGTATATATATATATATTATATAATCACACATCTACATCTGAAACACATCATGATCTATTGATCTAAGCTCACACATCTAACTCAATACATCTGAAACACAAAATGATCTATTGTACAGAGATTTACACAGAGAAACAAGCTCTCCAGCCTCAGATCTTCAGGCTGTCTAAAAATCAAAGTTTCTCTGAAGGTCAACCTGTAAAGTTGTTCAGTAAAAATACTGTTGACCAAATACACAAGTATTTTGTCAATCATGCAAACTATTTTTATAATTTTTTTCAAGTTCCATTTTCTCTTGCTTATCGACTGTGGAGAGGGTCAGGGGTCTCTGAGAAGAGCAGTCTGCATGATGGCCGAACATCATGAAGTTATTTTTTTGTTTTTTAAGAGATTGCTAATGTATGTACAAATGTATGACTGTCTAAACAGTCATACATTTGTACACTAATAGATTGCTAGTCCTTGCTTGTTGGTCTCTACGGCTACTTACAGCTGCTAGATAGACATGCCTGGCTATTAAAGAGGTTCAGTACATCCAAACCCCACAGTTAACAATGGATGCACAAAAGCAGAATGTTTTGTTTTCTTCAGTTTCTGAATTGGACCCTGATGAATACATGTGTGACTCTTGTGTCACATTCCTCTTCACAATCCCTGAAGGCTTTATCCACCTCTTCCAAACCTCATATTGTAGATATCACTGTGACAAGAAATGGACCTGAACTAACGGGAAAACTGATAAACCGAATAAAAAATTATTAAAGTCTAACTGAAATGACAATTCAATCAAACCAATTAGACTCTCAGTAACTTTGACAGGGAGAGTTGTCATGAATATTCATGTCAAGGAGTCATCTGATTTGCTGTGAGCCTTCACTACTGACAACTGATTGGCTGCATTATGATATTGATGGATAGACAACAGCAACATGTCCTGACTTCCTTTTCAATTATTCTGTTTTTTCCTGCTGTGATTTCAGTGGGACTTTAAAGGGAACTCTGTCAGTACCTTCACTAAGGTGATGGACAGCTGGCTGTGTGAGAGCTGAGACATCCATCTGGAGTGAGATCAGCTCCTTGGAGATCCTACTATCCCTGGGCTGCTGCTTCTTCACCCAACCCGCCTTCAGCACTAGAACTACCCAGGTCATCATAATCCAGCTCAATGTTCTCCTCTCTTCCTTCAGCACTGGGACCACCCAGGTCATCATAGTCCAGCTCAATGTTCTCCTCTCTTCCTTCAGCACTGGGACCACCCAGGTCATCATAGTCCAGCTCAATGTTCTCCTCTCTTGTTTCAGCACTGGGATCACCCAGGTCATCATAATCCAGCTCAATGTTCTCCTCTCTTCCTTCAATACTGGGACCACCCAGGTCATCATAGTCCAGCTCAATGTCCTCCTCTCTTCCTTCAGCACTGGGACCACCCACGTCATCATAGTCCAGCTCAATGTTCTCCTCTCTTCCTTCAATACTGGAACCACCCACGTCATCATAACCCATCTCAATGTCCTCACTCCGTTCAGCACTGGAATCATCAAGGTTATAATAATCTGGCTCGATGTTCTCCTCTCTTCCTTCAGCATCTGACCCACGAAGGTTATAATAAACCAGCTCAATGTTCTCTCTTCCTGGCTGGTGCCTCCTTCTGGCCTGGAAAAACATGACAGCAGCTGTTACTGGATCACACCTCTCTTCTAGCTAAAATGTACAGTCTGTTTCATTTAACCAATCGTCTACTGAGTAAAGATGTTCAGTACCTTGCAGTAGAAACAGAGGCCAGTGAGCAGCAACAGCACAGTCAGCAGCGGGACAACATGTCTGAAGCTGAGATCTGCTGGAGAGGCTGAAACAGAAACATCTCATCAGATCAGCTGACATCATGAGAACAGCTCCCATTAAACATAAAGCTCATGTTGCCCCTAGTGATGCACAAATGTATCGGTTAAATATCGGAAATGGACGATTTTTGCATTGTTGACTACAACTGTCTCATCAGCCGATAAGATAAAATACACCGATGGCAGTGGCTGATACTCATTGTATATTGTGTCACCATCACTAATCTGTTACCAAAGCTGTTCCAAGTTTGAATGGAAGGACAGCGTACCAGCATGAGGTAAGAAAAAGACCTTCCTTAAACCTATTAAACCTATATGTTAATTTGCTTTCTAATTTATTTATTTAGTTTAATTTCAGAAAAGGAATTTTTTGTTACGTGAAAGTTGTTACAATTTAAACTGAACGTCTGTACTCAAGTTACTGAAATATGAAGTAAAACTACTGGTGTTAAAAAATAAGGCTGGCTCTGATGACCACGACTTGTTTTCATTTACCATATCAGAGACCAGAGGTAAGTTGGTCGAGTCCAAACTGCTGATGATTGTAATAATCCCCAAAAGTTTATCCATGCAAACGCTAGTTTCACGAGTCCTTTACACCCCTATAGTGTATGTTCATGCACCCCAACAGCCATTGGGGGGCAGATTAAGATGAGTGAGTGAGTGAATGCATGAATCAGCGTAGCTGTAGGACGTACATTATGTCATGGGAACATTTTATGTTACAGTAATGGGAGTATGCACTTCTGCATGCAAACAGGACTATTTGTGGTATATTGTCTTTTTTGGAATAAGGGCAAAAACTGGAATATTCTCTGTCAAGTTACCTGAGACAGTGAGAGACAGGGGCTGGCTCTCAGAGGAGAAGTTATGAGAGTAAACATAGATGTGATAAACACAGCTGTAGATCCCTTGGTGGGCGTGGCTTGCAGCAGGAAACAGGAAGTGGGCAGTGAGATTGCCAGGTGGCTGGGTGTGGTTGAGGGCAGAGTGATTGACAGCTGGCTGGGTGTGGTTGTCTGCTGTGTTGAGGGCAGAGTGATTGACAGCTGGCTGGGTGTGGTTGTCTGCTGTGTTGAGGGCAGAGTGATTGACAGCTGGCTGGGTGTGGTTGTCTGCTGTGTGGGAGGCAGAGTGATTGACAGCTGGCAGGATGTAGTCCTGTGCTGTGTTGCTGGAGGTGAGGTGGAAGAAGCCTCCTGGGTACTGAGGCTGGATGGAGCAGCTGATGGTGAAGCTGGAACCCCTGAACACCTGCTGGGCCTCGGAGACTCCGTCCATGGAGGAAGAGAG
>NC_139640.1:13122239-13142239 GCF_964638095.1 Poromitra crassiceps | reverse complement strand
ATGCTGTTGAAAATCACAATAAATTGATTGATTTACCACTTCCTGAAGATGAGTGCATAAGTCAAGAGGACTGGTTTAAAGCAAAGATGGGTGTAAATGCAGAGTTTGTTCGCAATGTGAAACAATGGCTGTTTGATAATGGCCATCCGTATGAGCCTGAGATTATTGTGCAACCAGAAGATAGTATTTCAAATATTTCATTGAAAACCAAGGTTTCAAAAACGTCTTCAACTACTTCTTCAGCCTGTCGTAAAGCTCAAGCAGAAAAGGCTGGTTTGCTTGAACGAGCTGCTGCACTAGATGCTAAACATGCATTGGAGGTTGAAGAGGAAAACATAAAAAGAAGAAAGGAGAGGTTACAGCTGGACACCGAAATAGCAGCTACCAATGCAAGGTTGGAGGTTTTGGAAGGAAGTGTTGTGTCTAGTCGTGCTAAAAGCAAGAGTGATGGCATGAGCTCATATCTTGACCTGTATGAAATGCAGCAATCTGAGGCTGTACCAAATGCTGAATTGAAAGAAATCAAGGCTACACCATTGCAAGCCCAGGAAGAGAAGAAAACGACTCAACCTACACGGACAGTGTCACATACACAGGTTGTGCGACCAAAGGAACCAAGACCATACCAGGAGCAAGGCCAATATGAACTAAGAAATATTGACAGGTCTCATAGACGTCCAGTTTATTCACTTGGAGCAAGCGATGTCATGTTTCATCCTCCCAATAGGCCAACTTTGCAACCAAGGGCCACAACGGACCAACATCAAAATAGATTTCAAGATCAAGGGCGTAATGATTTAGTATTGCCATCTACTCAAGATAATCGCAACATCCACAGCTTATTAAATAAGCAGAATGAAATCACATCATTATTAGTTCAACAACAGACAGCTGCCTTGTTACCACAAAGAGATATCCCAGTGTTTAATGGTAATCCCCTGGAATATGGAACATTTATTAAAGCCTTTGAACATTCTATTGAAAGGAAAACGGACAACAGCCAGGACTGTTTATACTTCCTGGAATAATTCACTACAGGACAACCCAAGGCGCTTGTGAAAAGTTGCCAATACCTGAGTCCAAATCAAGGTTACCAAAGGGCCAAATTACTGTTAAAGAAACATTTTGGCAATGAAAGTAAAATAGCTACAGCCTACATGGAAAAGGCTTATGCTTGGCCTGTAATTAAGCCAGAAGATGTAAGTGCTTTACAGTCTTACGCTTTCTTTTTGAGAGAATGCTGTACTGCCCTCGAGGATATAGCCAGTATGGATGAAATGAACACCACATGCAACATGCGGCAAATAATGATGAAGCTGCCGTACAGGCTTCGAGAACGGTGGAGAGCTACAGCCTGCGAGCTACATGAACAAAATGGCTACAGAGTTAAATTTCCAGACCTGGTTCATTTCCTTGAAAAGCGAGTACAAATATTGTCAGATCCTTTGTTTGGAGATATTCAGGACTCAAGAGTTGATACTGTCAAAAGGAATTTAAAAATTAAAAGTCAAAAGTATAAGGGAGGCAGTTTTGCTACTGTAGCAGCTGTTAATACTGCAATGGAATCAGAACAACTGCAAGCAAGTAGTGTTACACCTGGCAATTCCAAGGAACTCTGTTTATGGTGTCAAGGAGCACACCCACTGGGGGAGTGCAACAAATTAAAGAAGAAGATGCACAATGAGAAGATAGCCTTTCTAAAGGAGAAAGGAGCCTGCTTTGGATGTTTGAAGGTAGGACACATGAGCAAAGACTGTAAAGGACGGCTCATTTGCAATGTGTGCAATTCAAAGCACCCAAGCATTCTTCATATTCAGTTTAAAGAAAAGGAAAGGAAAACAGGACAGGACCAGGAAGTGCCGGTGAGCAGTGCTCTTATAACTATGGAATTGTGTGGTCATACAGGGGCCGGAGAAGAGGATAACAGTGTCCTTTCCATTGTGCCTGTACAGGTAAAGTCACAAAAGGGTGATAACATGGTGCAGACATATGCTTTCCTGGACCCAGGAAGTACAGCTACCTTTTGTACTGATAATTTGTTGAAACAGTTGAACTTGACAGGAACCCGTAAGGAGATATTACTTCGCACAATGGGGCAAACCTCTCTTTCGTGTATCGTCATTCATATATCCAGCTTTGTGTCGTGTAGCCATTGGGGCAAACCAAAGTTGTGACTTGTAATGCATTCAAAGGATTGGAAATATGCAAGCTGGATGGTGATCAATTTTTTCATCTCCCAGAAGTCATAACACAAAGGACAATGCCTGTGTCTAAAAGCAACGTTCCTAAACAGGATGAAATATGGAAATGGCCGTACTTGGACAAAATCCAAATCAAGGAAATCAACGCCGACGTGGATCTATTGATCGGTACCAATGCTCCACATCTCATGGAACCTCTGGAGGTTATCAATAGTCATGACAGTGGACCATATGCAGTACGAACACAATTAGGATGGGTCGTTAACGGACCTTTGAGAAGTGGAAACGACAACAGTGACATTGTGACATCAAATAGAATCTCTGTTGCCAGGATAGAGGAGCTCTTGGTGTCACAGTATAATCAAGACTTCAATGAAAAGATTACAGAGGAAAAACTTGAAATGTCAAGAGAGGACCTGAAGTTCATGCAAATTATGGATAATTCAGTCACACTTCAGGAAGGCCATTACAGCTTGGATCTGCCATTCAGAAATGAGAATATCACTATGCCTAACAACCACAGCATTGCTGAGCAACGTCTGCAGAGTTTAAAGAAAAAGTTCAAAAGAGACTTGAAATATCAGAAAGATTACACCCCTTTTTAGTGAAGTTATCAACAAAGGATACGCTGAGATTGTGCCACCAAATCAAATACAGCGTAATGACGACAAGGTGTGGAACCTTCCTCATCATGGTGTGTACCACCCCCAAAAGAAATCTTTGCGAGTAGTTTTTGACTGTGCAGCAGATTTTCAAGGTGTGTCTCTTAACAGCCAACTACTGCAAGGGCCGGATCTCACAAACACTCTGCTTGGAGTTCTTTTACGCTTCAGAGAAGAACATGTGGCCTTAATGGCGGATATACAAGCAATGTTCCACCAGGTCAGAGTGTCAGAGAAGGACATCGATTTTCTTAGGTTTTTGTGGTGGCCTGAAGGAGACTGGACTAAGGATCCAGTAGAACATCGAATGCTAGTACATCTGTTTGGTGCCACTTCATCACCCAGTTGTGCTAATTACGCACTGAAGAAAACTGCTGAGGATAACAAGGATTTCTTCCTGCCAATAGTTTGTGACACTGTCCAACATAATTTTTATGTGGATGATTGTTTGAAATCACTGCCATCAGAGGAAGAAGCAATGCAAATGGTACAGGACCTGACTGCTATGCTTCAAATAGGAGGATTTCATCTGTCAAAATGGATTTTGACAGATGATGTCCAATGAAACAGACTACTATTCCCAGGCTTGAACTCACGGCTGCTGTGCTAGCGGTTCGTGTGGACAAAATGCTGAAAAGGGAGCTTTCATTTCAATTGGAGAAATCAATCTTCTGGACGGACAGTACGACGGACGGTACTTAAGTACATCACCAGTGAAACTACAAGGTTTCACACCTTTGTAGCAAATCGAGTGGCCATCATAAGGGAAGCGACAGACATCTCGCAATGGAGATATGTCAGTTCAAAGAACAACCCTGCTGATGACGCTTCCAGAGGATTGTCCTCAGACCGCTTTCTGATTTGCAAGAGATGGATCAATGGTCCAGACTTTCTTCTGAAGACAGAGGAGGAATGGCCAAAGCTCGTCTTGGATCAAAATCCAATTTCCAGCGATGACCCAGATGTCAAAAGGGATATTTGTGTGAATGTCATTACTGCGACTGATCCCAAGAATGCAACACAACAGTTGTTGAGCTACTTTTCAGAGTGGAACCGACTAAGAATCTCAGTAGCTTGGTTTCTCAAGCTCAAAGTTGCTCTTCTAAAGCTTGCAAGACACAGAAGAGAAATAAAGGTCTCTGCTGAACAGAGCGACTCAAAAATTGGGTCAGAAAAGGTGAAAGCAGACATGACTAAGTTCAAACTTGCTCTTGGTGGTCAGTCTGTAAGTATGGAAGATGTTTCAAAGGCTGAGGCTGAAATAATTCGTTTTAGCCAAAAAGAAAGATTCCCAATGGAAATTTCAAACCTGAAGAAAGGGAAAAATATCAAAAGTAACAGTGATATTTCCAAGTTGGACCCAGTGTTTGAGGATGGCATGTTGAAAGTAGGAGGCAGACTTAGTAAAGCAGCCATGCCTGAAGAGGTTAAACACCCTATAATTCTAGCCAAGGATCGACATGTTTCCAAACTCATTCTACAAAATATTCATAAAATCATGGGACACGCTGGAAGGAACCATATGATGTCAACCCTTAGAAAGAAATATTGGATCACAAATGCAAACTCGGCATGCCGAAAAACAATAGCCGATTGTGTTGTATGCCGACGTTACCAAGGAAAGCTTGGAGAACAAAAAATGGCGGATTTACCACCAGAAAGACTTATGCCAAACCTACCTCCTTTCACGAATACAGGAGTGGACTACTTTGGACCCATTGAGGTCAAGAAAGGTCGCAGCATGGTCAAGCGCTATGGTGTCATATTTACTTGCATGACAACTAGAGCTATCCACCTTGAAATTGCATATTCGTTGGATACAGACTCGTGTATTAATGCTGTGAGAAGATTCATGTGTCGCAGAGGACAAGTTGTTCACATACGATCTGACAACGGCACAAACTTTATCGGTGCAGAAAGAGAGCTCAGAGAAGCGTTGGCCTGCGTGGACCACAGCAAAATACAGAGAGCTTTGCTATCAGATGGATTAAAATGGAGCTTCAATCCACCTGCAGGGTCTCATCATGGAGGAGCATGGGAGCGTCTTATTCGTCTTGTTAAGAAAGTGCTCTACTCTGTTCTCCAACAACAACATGTAGATGATGAGGGTTTGCATACCATCATGTGTGAAATTGAAGCCATTTTGAATGATCGACCTATCACAAAGGTCTCAGATGATCCAAATGACTTGGAGGTGCTCACGCCTAATCATCTGCTGCTTTTGAAGAAGAAACCATTACTGCCACCTGGACTTTTTAAAGATAATGATCTGTACACCAGAAAAAGATGGAGACAAGTTCAATATATGGCAGACCTATTTTGGAAAAGGTGGTTGAAGGAGTACCTCCCACTACTACAAGAGTAACAAAAGTGGATCAAACCAAAAAGAAGCTTAACTATTGGAGACTTGGTCATCATTATGGATCCCACTGCACCAAGAGGATCATGGCTAATGGGGAAGATCATAAATACTCAGCCTGACAAGAGAGGGCAGTGGTGGCCCAATGGTTAGAGAAGCGAGCTTGTGACCGGAAGGTCGTCGGTTCAATCCCCGGGACCGGCAGGATAAATCTGGGTGGGGAAAGTGAAAAGGCAGCGCTTGCCCCTCCCTCATTACCACCACTGAGGTGCCCTTGAGCAAGGCCCTTAACCCCAACTGCTCCAGTGGAGCTGATCAGTGGCCAGCAGTTCAGACTGTGGTTGTACTCGTCAGCTTCCAGGTATGAATGTGTGTGTGAATGTGAACAGGGCACTCCTGAAAAAGAGAGCATTGCTCTCAGTGAGACTCCCCCTGTATAAATAAAGGTAAAAAAAAAAAAAAAAAAAAAAGAGGATTCGTGCGGTCAGTAAGGTTGAAGACCAAGACTGGACAGCTAGACAGCTAGACAGAATCACCAATCACCAAGATCTGTCTGCTGCAGAGTGCCCAGATGGCACCTCTGCTTCACAAAGAAACAAAGACTAAAGAAATCACTTTAGTATTGGCTCCTTAGAATTTTGTTTTTGTTTTGGTAATTGTTTATCACAATTAAGGGGCCGGTGTGTTGGAGCCAATATGGGTGCTTTTTGATTTGGGTTTTTACTTGGGTGTTATTATTATACCACACCACTAGAGGGCAGTGAGATATTGGTGATGGGTTACATCACACACAATCAGGTAACAAATACGCACAGGTGTGTAGGCTCAGTGTGTTTGGAATGCAGAGATGAAATGGTTATTACCGCAATCACTGGGTGATAGAACAGAATTAACCAAATTAAATGGCACAAAAATATAGAATTAACAATGCACAAATACTAACACTTCGAGAAACTACATTCGGAGACAACAAGACGGAGGAAGCAAGTGACAATAACAACTAAAGGTATGCGCGTCAAGGACACATTTTAGCGTTTCATTCACCGTGGCTTTTTGGCAAAGGGCTAATTAGTCACTACAGTGATACTCTGGCTCTTTTATCTATATTGAAAAAACAATCAAATATAAAAACAGTGCATGTGGTCCCTAAGATCTCCCTAAGTTGCCAGTAAACATCACAATCATGTGATCTATAAAGTGCCAAAGTCACACCCTCTTCCGGGTTCTGCATACGACCTAGGGATTCCATCCACCATTCATTTTTTAATAGACGTTTCATAACATCTTTATAAAAAGAGTTTTACTTGGTCAAGCTAAACAATTCAGCTAGATAGGGGCGGCTGTGGCTCAGGAGGTAGAGTGTGTCGTCCACCAACAAGAAGGTCGGTGGTTCAATCCCCGGCTCCTCCAGTCTGCATGTTAAAGTGTCCTTAAGGGCAAGACACTGAACCCCAAATTGCTCCTGATGGCTGTGCCAGCACCCTGCGTGGCAGCTTGCTGCCCTCGGTGTGTGAATGGGTGAATGTAGGCACATTGTAAAGCTCTTCGGATAAAAGCACTATATAAATACAGTCCATTTACAATCCATAGATTTAGGATGGTGAGAGACCATAGAACATTTCACCATGAAGGGGAAGCAGACTAAAGAAATGCACGTCCTCCCCACCCCCTTTTTCTCTTCTTCTTTGTGACATGTTCTCTGCTCTCTCCTGATTCTAAATAGCTGAATGGTTTGACCAGTAAAACTCCTTTTATAAGGATTTTTCTAAACGTCTATGGAAAAATGAATAGTGGATGAAATCTCTTAGGTTGTACCATTACTTTGAATAGAACAGCACTGAAGTTAAATCCAAGCTGCAGCCCCTCTCCTACCTGAGCAGGTGAGTCCAACAGCTTTGCCAGGTGAGCAGGTGTTTCTAGCTGAGCCTGAGCTTCCACAGTCCAGGATAACAGACTCACTGCCTTCACACTGGAACTCTTTGGTCCACATTGGAGTCTCCCTGTCTCCATAGAGCGCCCCCTGGAGGACTGAAGGAGCCCCACAGTCAAGCTCCCTACAGACCACCTCTGCATCCTGCTGGTCAAAATCAACTTCACATACTGAGGACCACGACTGGTTAGACTTCACCTCCAGTCTGCCTGAGCACAGACTAGTACCATTCACCAGCCTCACAGACTCTATAGAGAGAGAGAGAGAGAGAGAGAGAGAGAGAGAGAGAGAGAGAGAAAGAGAAAGGAGGCAGAAAGAGAGAGAGACACAGAGCCTGTCAATCATCTGTCATGACGTGCATCACCCAGGTGGGTGCTGGTGGTGGGTGAGTTGACTGCTACTCCCCTGATATGTGAAACACTTTGATATCTAGTAAGGCGCTATATAAATCCAGACAATTATGATTATTATTCCTGCACTGACTATCTGCAGCGTGCTGATCTCTGTACATAGACGTACTGTAGAATATACAAAAAGAACAGACACAGAGTAGCCTGCTGCAGGAAGGAGTCCAGAAGTAACACAAACATGTAAAAGTCAATGGGATTTTTGTATTGGGAATGTAGGTGCAATGCCTGAAATAAGTCTGTGGTTAACTAAAGTTTATGAAACAGCAACGTTTGTGTTCAGCAAGATGATCTTCACAAACGAGGACCACTTTTATGACTTTTGAAGCACAAATAAATGTTTGAAGCAGTTTTCCTAAAACACTTCAAAAGGGACGTCTGTGGTAAGACTACAAAAATACATCATCCCTGTGGCACTCTATTTACATGCATGTTCACACACTTCTCTTCCTGTAGGAGGCCATTGTCCTGCATAACTGTACAGTTCAGTCCAATCTAAACCACTGAGTGTCACTGTGACAGAGGAAGCAAGAGACTGTGAACATTACTGTCATAGTTGATGTCATTGATGGTTTTACCTGAGCAGTTGATCTGCAGGCTGAGAGAGGAAGAGTCAGACTGTGTGACTAAACACTCCCTCAGTGTAGATCCAGACTGAAGACAGTAAGAACTGATCCTCCATACAGATCTTCTTACTGAGGAATCCTCTCTCCTTTCTGTGGAAACAGCAGAGCCACAGTCCAGCCCTCTGCACACTACAGCTGCTGACTTCAGGGTCCACTCAGACCACCTGTCATCCACTGGTCTCCAGACTCCATTTTGTTTCATCTCCAGTTCACCAGCACAGCTGCTGGCTCCTCCCACCAACCTGACATCATCAGCTGAACAGAGACAAGAGAGTCATTAGTTAAAAACAGTTTACAATTACTTGGATTTGAAAGTAAAAATCAACTCAAATCAGACAGCTGTTTCTCTGTCTTTTCTCTATTTACCTGTTGAGTGGTGTTTTTCTTCAGCCTGGAGTCCTGAGGGAAAAGATCATAATAATATCAAGATGAAATGATGTATTTTCTCATGTCATTGTCTCATTGTCCATGTCTCTGTCAGTCCACTGTTTGTCCATGTCTCTGTCAGTCCACTGTTTGTCCATGTCTCTGTCAGTCCACTGTTTGTCCATGTCTCTGTCAGTCCACTGTTTGTCCATGTCTCTGTCAGTCCACTGTTTGTCCATGTCTCTGTCAGTCCACTGTTTGTCCCGGCAGCTGTCTGTCTCAGGCTCAGTTGTCTGTCTGTGACCTCAGGTTTCTAACAGTTTTTCCTCTGAAGGTTTTCTTCAGAGTTTCTCCTTGTAGCTTCCAGGATCTAAGCCTGCTGGTGCTGCAGGTAGGTTAGGATCTAGAGAAGAGTTGTAGATTAGCACATGCTTCCTCTGATACATGTGCAGTTGACAGAAGTTTCACTGTCATTCACCTGACCGGCAGGACGTATCGCATGGGAGGATCATTCCCCCAGTCCCTCTCTCTCTCTCTCTCTCTCTGTGTCTGTGTCTTTCTCTCTCTCTCTCTCTCTCTCTCTCTCTCACTGTGTGTGTGTGTGTGTGTGTGTGTGTGTGTGTGTGTGTATGTGCCCATGTGTGTGTACTGTATGTCTGTGTGTGTGTGTGTGTGTGTGTGTGTGTGTGTGTGTGTGTGTGTGTGTGTGTGTGTGTGTGTAATGGCTCATTTCCACCACATTTTACAGCCCTGCACAGCTCGTCACCACTCGGCTTTACTCGTTTCGGCCCGATGGATGTTCTGCTTCGACCGCCGATCATCTGCCCCCGCCCACCACCGCCCACAACTGGTCGTCATAGCGACCGCATATCTGTCCTCCGCCTATAGCCGAAGTAGGCTATAACATAACGTTAAAATTAAATCCATCCACAGAACTTTTAAACTGTTTATGAAATACTGGTGCCTCTAAATGACCTACAGTGTACATGGGCAAATGTGACAATCGGCCAGGAGAATGGATATCACTTTGTTGTTAGTCAAACTCACATGCATGCGCTGCGCGAGGGACGGGGGCTGCGCTACAGAGTGAAGCCTCTACCCCGGCGGCCTCTCACCAGGCAAGACCGCGGCTTCACCAAAGACCCGCCTGCGGCGTAGCGGAGCCGACGCTGCACTCAACTACAAGGGCTTCCTGAGCAGCGGACTTTTTCTCTCTCAAAACAATTGAAACCAGCGCCACGATTTTATTTCACCAGAGGCGAAGGCAGCAACACAAAAGACTGATGGAAATAACATAACAGAAGAGAAGGTAAGCCCACTAAACTGGTATGCAGCATTGCATTGACAGTCAGTAGATAGACAGAGTAAACACGATTCTGCATGACCAATCAGTCGTCTAGAATGTTTTCACGTCACCGTATGGTACCGGGTTCACAGACCTAGAACCCCAACGAAGCAGGGACCAAAAGTAGCACGACTCAACCCCAACTCAACCCGGGCTGTCCAGGTTTTTACCGGTGGAATGAAACCATTTATCGAGTCGAGCGGAGCGGGACCGCGCTACTACCTGCGGTGGAAATGGGCCATTAGAGAGCTGCACGGGCCTGAAATGTCAGCCCGAGCCCTCCCCGGCCCGTGACATGCAGGCCCGTGCCCGGCCCGGCCCAGATGAGTTATGAAATTAAATTGCCCGAGCCCGTTGCGAGGCCCTACATCAATATCACGATATGATGACACATCTCTCTCTCCCTCTCTGTGCATGCATGGAGCATGGAGTCAGAGAGAAGAGGCGCCGGGAGAGGGCGACCCGCTGAGAGCTCCGTAACTTCATAGACAAATAGGCTTTTTTTTTTAGTGTAAACGCGTTTTGTTTTTAATTTCGTTGCTTCGATTCACTTTGTAAATACCTATTGTATATAACAGTGTTTTTTTATATAGTGTATATAGTAGCGTCTTCGCACTTTTTGCAAGAAACAACACAGAGGACTAAAAACCGCGGGACCATTGTTTTCGCTGCAGCCCCGCTCCCCACAATGGAGGAGAACAAAGGCGCGGACATCAGCGACAGGCACAAATACAACAGGAACGCGCTGATCCAGATCAGGAATGCACGGAATTACCCCAACCGTAACTGGCAAGCTCCCAACCTCACGGAATTTCCTGAACTTATAAAACATCAACGGAAAAGAGGAAGGAAAGGAGGAATACTCGCCCGCCTAAGAAGGCGCACTAACAAGCCACCGTTACCCAGCGTCCTCCTAGCGAATGTTCAATCTCTGGAGAATAAAATGTGCGAGCTGAGAGCGCGAGCACAATTCCAAAAAGACATAGCGCGATGTAACGTTCTGCGTCTGACTGAAACCTGGCTCACACCTGATACAACGGACCATGCCATCACTATACCAGGCTTCAGTGTATTCAGAGGAGACAGTAGAGACCCAGAACGATCTGGTAAGAAGAAAGGCGGAGGCGTTTGTCTAATGATTAATGAAAACTGGTGTGTAAACATCACTAACATTGGGAAATACTGCTCAGCAGACCTGGAGTATGTAATGTTGCAATGCGTGCCGCACTACTCCCCCAGGGAATTCACATCAGTCACCGTCATTGGTGTGTATATACCTCCCCAAGCGAACGTCACTATCGCACTGAAAGAGTTGCAACGTGCAATCAGCGCACAAGAGACAAAACAACCAGAAATGGCACTGGTGGTGACTGGGGATTTTAACTCATTCTCTGCCAGGGTCATTTCAGTCTGTGTGCTCCCAGTGCCAGGATTTTGAGCATATTTCCTGATCTTCCAGGACCCACAGAATATTCTGTGCTAGGAATAAAATTACACAACATATCTCACAATAAAGCAGAGACTCTCTTCTTACCCCTTGTAAAAAACTGAAACTCTACCATGTTTCCTTGTTTAGTTACAAGCAGTGGAAGTTAGCTTGTTTTCACTAAAAATGCCCTCCTTGGAAGAGAAATTGGAGAAAAAGAGGTTTTTAGTGAAGGACACCGTTTCAAGCAGAACTCTCTTTTGAGCCTTTTATTATTTGCCTCAGTGACACATCAGACATATACATATATATACATATACAGTATTTATTTATTTATTTTTTCCCCAAAAAATAAAAAATAAAAAAAAGTTTTTACTGACTTTTACTGCCAAGTGGTATCACAGTTTACATTGTCTCAGTGCTTTTCAAATATATGACATAAAATAAACCAGTTCAAATAATCTCAATAGTGCTTTTCAAATAAAAAAATAATCAGTCGGTATAGTCTGCCCTGTCGTGGTAGACAGCAAAACATGGGTTCCTGCATAAGGGGACACCACAGGTACCGCACATGAATGTGGTCTCACAGCGCTTGTTATTCCTGGCACAAACCCTGCATTTCCTAGCTGCTTTTGTTTTCTTTTGGCCGGTGCTGGGAACCTTCACTGGGGCATGGCTAGCCAGGTTGGCAGACAGCCGCGGGTCTGTGGGTCAGTACATGGTGCCCTCGGTGCACGCAGTGTGGGGGAGGTCCAGGCCTTGATAATGCTATCCATGAAGGAGAGCATGGTTTTGCAGCTCCCCTGGGGATTCTTTGCCTTGTAGAGGACAAATGAATTGAACAGGCAAATTTGAAACATATACAAGACAAATTTGTTTGTCCACTTGTAGGACTTTCTTATGAATGAGTGGTACGACAGGTTTTGGTCCAATTTGTCGACCCCATTCATGTTGCGGTTGTAATCAATAACACTAACCGGCTTGGGTTTTGGGACTCTAGCCCTCTGGACTCTAGACCACACCACTGCTGTGCCCATGTCGTTGTGGTGAAACGTGGACACCATCCTCACCACATTTGTGTCCCTCCAGGCCAACACCATTACCCTTTTATTGTGAAAGGCCATTCTCTCCCCACTCTGCAGGTCTAAATTTGAAGCCGAGTGAATGGCTGCTGGTTCACCTCGGTTTTTTCGCAGTGTCCCACACACATGGGTTTTCAAATCAAGCAGCTGATCACATAATTTCACACTGTTATAGAAATTATCCATGAACACCCTGTAGCCCTGACCCTCTAGTCTACCAAGGAGACTTACAACAGTGTCAGCCAAGGCTACATGATCCCCTGAGTACGGACGGAGACTAAAACAGAATCCAGTTGCTGAGTCACAAAGTATATATGATTTGATCCCATAGCGGATCGGTTTTTGCGGGTTGTAAACCTTGAAACTCAGCCTTCCGCGCCACATGAGGGTGCCTTCGTCAATTGAAATGTTCTCATCTGGCTGGTACAGTTCCTGGAACTTATTTACCAGATAGTCCAAGACTGGACGGACCTTGAACAATCTGTCACCTGGGTTTGCTACAGTATTGTCAGTAAAATGGAAGAACCTCAGAATAAGTTGAGACATGGTCTTTCCGAATAGGGGGTGGTGTAAACCTCGTCAGTGGACCAATACATGCCCAGTTCTGGCTTACGGATTATGCCGTTCAGGAAAAGAAGGCCCAGGAAGCTTTTGAGTTCAGTCACTGAGAGAGGTGTCCATTCGTTCACCCTGGACTCTGGCTTGTCTGTGACCTGGCTGATGATCTGCTCAGCATAGATATTAGTCTGCTCTACAATATGCTGGAGCAGCTCATCTGTCAAGATCAACTGCAGGAAGTCCACAGGTTGGTCTGATTCAAGAGCGGCAGCACCGTTGAGCGGGCCTGGAATGGCGGTGAATGGAATGTCCTCTGGCACCCAAGCCTCTTCCTCCATAGTATGCCAGACAGGAGGATCTGGCTTGCCACGTCCCTTTCCATGTGGGTGACCTGTAAATTATAGAATAGAAATACATAATTACCATAAAATACATATCATAAAATACAATACATGTATTTACAATACAATAACATCTTTTTTTGTATGTGGTAAGTGTGATGAGAAACTTTTTGTCCTTACCTATACTGCTAACTGGTGGTGTAGGACTACACACAGGACTGGGACTAGGACTGGACTCCATCGACTCAGAGTCTGAAAACACAAAATATCAAAGTATGATAAATATGTGCACAAAATCAAATAAATAATTTACTTTTACAGTTGCCATGTGGATTTTTAGCTTAGCTTGATAAAAGCATAAACAAATGGAACCAAATGAACCCTTATGTTCTCTCTCTCTCTCTCTCTCTCTCTCTCTCTCTCTCTCTCACACACACACACACACAGGAACACACAGGCAGCTGCAGGCACCCAAATGTCCGCACATGATCGTCACTAACGTATCGATCACAATAAAACAGTACATACCTTCTGCACAACGTTGCACAACACAGAGCTAGTCGAGTCGCTAAGTTTACACAGACGGCTGTGTGTGATCATTTCATCTCAAACGTGATACAAAAAATAGGCTACTTCTTACCAGTGGCACCATCGTCATCGCTCTCTCGAAGTGGCACCCATTCCTCCTCCGATTCATCTGTGTCAGACGGATCAGAACGCTGTGAACTGTATGGGCTCTCGGCGACCTCCCGAGCCTTCGTCGCCCTGGCGCTCCGTCGTGGAGCAACAACAAAAGAAACGCCCGCGTCTTCCTCGCCATCGTCGCCATCCGAGAACTCTGGGTCGGACTCTGTTTCGACCACAGGCTCCATCTGGACCCTGGGCAGGGTCAGCAGCCCCATGGTCTCTTCGATTGTCCGCTGGCGTGGACCGGGGTGCGTGCTGGAACTGGGCCCAGGCAGGGAATCAAAGTGTTGAGGACGCCCAACAGCGCTGGCGCTGCGGCCACGCTGGCCACCGCGGCGACCGCCTCTCTTCATCTGCTACTGCTAAATAGATTACTAAACTACTACTTACTACTTACTTACTTACTACTTTCACTGTCTCTCTCTGTCGGTATGTCTCTGTCTCGGTCTCTTTCTCTCTCGATCTCTTTCAAACAACTCTGTCTCTCTCGGCCTCTTTCAAACAACTCCCACAGGGAAAACTTTTCCCACAGGGTTTTTATGGGCGTTTGTTGACCATGTGATTTCGGAGGCGGCGCCATGCTTATGTTAGCGGGTTCCTTTTATCAGTTTGACCTGAAACAATGTCACAGGCTGGGAAACTGTCTGATCTAATGTAAACAACCAAAACATGAAAGTACGTCCGGGTACGTCCTTGGCACAGAACGCCATTGTTAAAAGTACGTCCGGGTACGTCCTTGGCAGAGAATGAGTTAACAGGGCAAACCTGAGAGGGAGAATGCCCACGCTTCACCAGCACATCCACTTCCACACCCGAGGCAAAAACACACTGGACCAATGCTACACAAATATCCGCCATGGCTACAAGGCCATACCCCGCCCCCCCTTCGGCAAATCGGACCACGCCTCCATCCTACTCATACCCAGGTACCAACAAAAACTAAAAAAACAGCCCCCAGCATTCCGAACCGCCCACTGCTGGTCAGACCAATCAGATGACATCCTGAGGGATTGCTTTGACCAAGTAGTATGGGAGGAGTTCAAAGCTGCAGGAGACCTGGGCGAATATGCAGAGACGGTGTCATGCTTCATAAGGAAGTGCACCGACGACATAGTCCCCACAAAGATAATCAAAATAATGCCAAATCAGAAGCCCTGGGTCAACAGTGATGTCAGGGCTGCCCTTCACGCCAGGACCACCGCCTTCAGTTCTGGTACACCAGAACAATACAAGCAGGCACAATATGCCCTCCGAACCGCTATAAAAAAAAGCACGGAGAGATTATGGAAGGCAGCTGGAGTCAAAATTGGACACTAACAACCCCAGACACCTGTGGAGAGGACTCCATGCTGCCACAGACTTCAAAGGGGTGAAACGACAGACCCTTCTGGTATGACCTCTACACCCACGACTGCGTGGCGACTCAAACTTCGAACACCATCGTGAAGTTTGCAGACGACACAGCGGTCGTGGGGCGGATCTCCAGGAGCGACGAGACAGCCTACAGAAAGGAGGTGGAGGCCCTGGAACAATGGTGTCAGGACAACCACCTCTCTCTGAACGTCTCCAAGACAAAGGAGGTCATTGTAGACTACAGAAGGGGGGGGGGGCACACACCCCCCAATCACCATCAACTTCACAGTGGTGGAAAGGGTGGACAGCTTCAAGTACCTGGGAGTCAATATCCACCAGGACCTGACATGGGCCAACCACACCGCCACTGTTGTCAAAAAGGTCCAACAGCGACTACACGGACTCAGGTGCCTGAAGAAATTCGGGCTAAGGCCAAAAATCTTCAGGGACTTCTACAGAGGCACCATTGAAAGCCTGCTGACTGGCTGCTTCACCACCTGGTACGGGAACTGCACCACCATGGACCGCAGGGCACTAAGAAGGGTGAGGCGCGCGGCCCAGCACGTAACAGGATGTGAGCTGCCAGAACTGCAAGATCTGTACAACCAGCGGTGCCTCAGGAGGTCCCTGAAGATCATCAAAGACACAAACCACACCCACAACAGTCTGTTCTCCCTGCTACCCTCAGGGAGGAGATACAGGGTCCCAAGAGCACGCACAAATCGCTTGAGGGACAGTTTCTTCTCACAGGCCACGAGACTGTGAGAAGAAACAGTTTTTTTTTTTTTTATGTTTTTTCCCCGATTTTTTTTATCCCATTTTTATCCCCCGTTTAGTGCTCATTTGAATTACTCAATCCTGGTTGCTACTCCATCCTCTGCCGATCTGGGGAGGGCCGAGACTGATTCCATGCTTCCTCCGAGACATGGGCAGTCAAGTCAGCCGCTTCTTTTCACCTGCCCGAGGAAGCTTCACCGGTAGGACATACTGTAGCACGTGGGAGGTTCACGCTATTCCAACCAGTTCCCCTCCCTCTGAACAGGCGCCCTTAACGATCAGAGGAGGAACCATATAAGCAACCAGGATGTTGCATGTTTTTGTGAAGGGGGTTCCTATATGAAGGAGACCCCCGGGAGGCACGGGGAGAACATGCAAACTCCACACAGAAAGGCCATTTTGCCGACCCCACCCGGGTGGTGGGCACTCGAGGACATGCGGACGGGCACGCATTCCTTCAGTGTTCACATCGGCCCAGGTGGGAATCGAACCCACGACCTTCGAGCTGTGAGGCGATGCTGAGTGCTTACCACTGCACCACCGTACCTCCCTACCGTACCTCCCTGCCACGAGACTCCTTAACATATACAAATAGTGTAGTAGCCATACTGTACCGCACTGTAGATGCCACCATTATTATGTATGACTAATGTTCAATAGTATGTTTAATTAGGTATACGCTATTTGCACCTAACAGAATGTTATTATGTTTAATTATGTTTAAAGTATGTTCATGCCATTTGCACTATGGGCAGTGAATACGCCACTGTCTGTGGCATGTCTTATTGCTCTATTGCCCGTTGCCTCTTGTTTTTTATTTATATATCTTTTATTTTTATTTTTTGCACTATGTTGTAACGGAGCCTACAGCACAAGAATTTCACACGTGATACTTGTACTACGGAGTGACAATAAAAATCTTGAATCTTGAATCTTGAATCTTGAATTATGCTGCCGCGATGCTTAACTCGTTGGTCCAAAATGTTGATAGACTGTGTTGCCTATAAAGACAACCACCGCAGCTTTCTCTCTGTCTCTCTCTCTCCCTCTCACACACGCTACTGTGGCCTATCAAAATCCAGACATATTGTCTCGAGAAAGAGAATGTTAGATTGTTTAATTGCCAACAGCAACAATGGCCACAAACTGAAACATTATGTCACTCAAGCATTATCGAAATTAAAACAGCAGACTTACCGTTTATAGCTGCATTGAATAACGTCACATTAGTGTCCTCACAATGTATGGTAGATGGGTTCGTTTTCAATAGGTTGAAATGAGCTGTCCCTACTGCAGTGGGGACTGTTTAAAGTGTAACTTACCCCCAAAACACTTTTTTTCAGCTTTTAACCAATATATCGTCGCTGTGCAATGAAAACCACCTAAGTCCATTTTTTATGATTTTTACTTTTGAATATAAATGGAATATATCCATTCTCCTCCATCTACTGGCAGGTTTTGGCGTCTAAATGACCAATAAAAACACGTTTTACTGGGTAAAGTATGTAACACGTACCACCATTGGATGCTAGACCCGCCCATCACATCACGTATGTGACAGTCAGACCTCCATGCTCCGCCCCACCTCATGAGGACTTCCCCAGAAAAGTCACCAGGCACGCTGCTGACCCGAATGCCGGCTGTGTTCGGCTTGGTTTTGTGTGATTCTGGCATCGTCTGACGTAAATAGATCAATAAGGTGTTTTCGGGTTGTCCTTGGGCTGCAAACTCATTTAAAGTATGCAAATCGCAGTTGTTTCTGACAAGAATAATGTCACGTTACTCCGGGACTGCTCAACCCATGACAGAGCCAGTCTCCTCGGCTTGGCAGAGTGAAGCGCTCCGCCGCGCGTCCCCGCTGCCTGGAGCACAGCGGCTCGTGCGCGCGCTCTAAAAGGCAGGCTCCCACATGCTGCTGTCTGGCCGGCAGAAAGTGCTTCAGACTCCGTGTGATTATCCTGTAACAGCATTTGAGCTTATTCAGGTAAGATATTTATAATGTAATGACACATTCAGCAATAAACTGTCTACAATGAAGACATGTGTCAAATATGACAACGTGGTGTTCAGTATTTTATGAGCACGGGGTTTTTCCCATTTCCTGAACAGTTGGCGATTTGGAGATACGTGGCTTTCATTGCACAGCGACGATATATGACTTTGGGGGTGGTGTGTGAAGGATTCTGGTCAAAATTTCCACATTTGAGACCAAACTGTTACCATTGTACCATTTGTATCATTTTCAGCAGCATAAGTGCCCTATGGGTTCAACCTGGCTTTTTTTTTGCCCTCAAAACTGCACAAAATGTGGTACAACCTGACGTCACGTTGTACCCAAAGACTATGGGATTTCAAGATAGTTACTCCGCTACTCCCCCTGTACCCTTTCCCTGCTCCTCACAACTCCAAGCCTATTCCCATGATGTCACAAGCATTTTCCTACCAATATGGTGCTACAATACACACAGCTCATTGGCTGTTTGTGTCACTTGACCTGTTAATCACCTGTTAATTTATTACAATCACCTGTTATTTTCCTACCAACTCCTATGTAACACAATACTATCAATAAACGCCACTATAATCATAAAAGGAAGGAAATGGCATTGTGTTGCTGTAAATCATTCCCAACCTTTTTCATACTAAGGAGCCCTAATTTAGTTCACATTGGGGCAATGGACCCCATATGATGAGATTTGGTCTCTCAGATGCAAATCAGATTTTCTTTTTTTTTATGTAGCCTAGATATGATTTTGTCCAGAATTGCATATATATTAGATTGAGAGATAACCGAGAATCCTGGAATCCTCTCAAGGACCACTCAACCACTTTGATTGTGCAGAGAGAAGAGAGAGAGGAGGACTCTTCTGTGCCCCTTTTTCACAAAAGCAGCCTACAGCCTAAAATGTATTTTCCTGGTTCACTTTTGACGGGGAGGAGAAGGCAGGTGAAGTGACATTCACCTCCGACTTATAGGCTACTCAGCTGCTGCAGCTGCACTGACGCTCTGCCCGCCTGTCTGTGACAAGCGGCTTGTCCAGTCGTATGCAGCGGTTCGCGCAAACAGATGCGGGATTCCGGCAATCCTGTACCCAATTTCAGACACTGATTGTGCAGAAAAAGGGGGGGGGGGGGCACAGGGTGCACACCAGCGATTTTTGTTTGTGTTTGTTTGTTGTTGTTTTGTGAGGGCTACAGAGCACCCTAGCTGAACTGGCGCCCCAGGCAGGAGGCTGTTTCCCTGTACTGTAGGGTGAGCAGCCGGGGCCTGAGGAGGAAGGAGGGGGAGAATGTTCTGCGGCCCGCTGCAGTTCTGCTCTGCGCTCGAGAGGAAAAAGCAGAGGTGCACTACACCTTTTGACAAGAATCACGAAAGAGGGAGAAACGAAAATTAAAAACTGACTGCATAGAGTTCTAGAGGATAAGTTGGACAAGTTAATAACGTGCAGAAATCTCCCATTGTGATTACATTAGAGCGTGTTGAGAGCGGGGGGTTTGTCCTGACTATTGTGCTGTGCTGCGATAACAAGGCTCTTTTAACGATACTTACATGGGAGTCAATGGCAGTTTCTAGTTTGCCACTGAATGACCAAATTGATATCACTTTCAACCATTTTGAGCAACGCTGTTTCCATACAGGCCACCAGCGTTGGCTAGTTGTTGATATTTATAAAGATTTTGTAGCTCTCATATAACTTATTTTTTAGGCGGTGGGCAAACTGTCATGGCGTCGATTTCCGGAAAAGAAATCCTGACCTGAGCACAGCCAAAGAGTATAGTGAGACAAGAGGAGACGTTCATTTCTTGGTTTTTCCCATAGGTTTTTTCAAATAAGCAGCATGCCGTTTTGTCACATATCTGGGGGGGTAAGTCCCCCTTT
>NC_139640.1:13004739-13117239 GCF_964638095.1 Poromitra crassiceps | reverse complement strand
GACACCAGAGGTTTAGCGCAGGTTTAAGCAACCACCAGCACCACCACCCAAGCTGACCGTCCTGATTGTACCTGAAGGAAGCCTCACTTTCATGTGATCGAGAGACAGTGAGAGACAGTGAGAGAGAGCGAGACAAAAAGAGTTCGGCCAAAATCCCGCTGTAAAAAGTTTGACCAGTCTAGTTTTTAAAATGTTACATTTCAGCTGTCAATCAACATAAAGCTGGTGTGTGTGTGTGTGTGGGGGGGGGGGGGTTCCAGTAGACTATTGTGACACCTTGCGCTAAAGCCTAAAGAGTAAATGTGGAGTGACACCAGAGGTTTAGCGCAGGTTTAAGCAACCACCACCACCACCCATGCTGACCGTCCTGATTGTACCTGAAGGAAGCCTCACTTTCATGTGGTCGAGAGACATAGAGAGACAGTGAGAGAGAGCGAGACTAAAGCCCATGGCACACCAAACGAACATTCTCAAACAAACACAAACAAACACGAACAAACACGAACAAAGACAAATGTTCGTTTGGTGTGCCATAGCTGTCTGTCCTTGTCTGTTCGTGTTCGACGATGTTCGGTGATGTTCGCCCGGATTCAACATGTTCAATCCGTGCTTGTTCGGTGTTCGCTGTTCGCGGTCGTCTGGTCAGAGCCTCCTCTAAACTAACGTTACACGCGACGCAGCAAACACACGTTTCTCTGCCATGTGCCATCACACTGGGCATCAACACTAGCGGGAGACTTATCCCATGCACTCCCACAAATAAGTAATGTTATGCGCAGCACGGTTACATCTTACCGAGAGGGAGAGAGAGAACATCCATGATCGTTAACAGCAAGCTATGCTAACTAGCTAGCCGTTCAGAAACGCATGTAAACAGCCGTGTGATTAGTGAACGTCAGTAAAATAAGGAGAGAGCTGCAGGTGCTTATGCAGAACTAGTGCACGATTAAGTGCACAGTGGGTAATGACCCGCTGTGATGAAGAATATAGCGAGATTAACAAGGTTGATAGCAAAACACTGTCGGCTGCCATCAGCAGCACCTCCAGGCTTCAACTAGCGTTAGCCTGTCACATGACGCCTTCATGGTCCCTCGATAAAGTCTGCAGAAAGAAGCACGTTGCCTCACCACTCTCTCAAGGAACGTCACGTGAGTGTGGCGTTTAAGGCCATCTGTCTCTACAAAAGAAATAAACGGGGTGTATCATTGTATTACTCGACAGACATGTAACTAACTTTGCCAGTCTGAGCCATCTTCTATGTGCTGCCTGTAACACAGTGCAGTTTATATTTTTCTGGTGTTTCTTTTTTACATGTGTGGGACAGGCAAATGTCTCAAAATGTTTTTTTTTTTTTTTGTAAAGATAATTTTATTTCAAATTGTTTTATTTATTTAGTTTTAATATATTTTAAATTGTAACATATTTCATGTATTTTAGTCTGTGATACGTGAAACCGTGGCATTTTTGTCCAATCATACCATCAAAAAACTCATGCCGGCACATCCCTAGATACCTCTTGTTTATTATATCGCAATCACAATCGCAAATCGCAATATTGTCCACCATAATCGCTAATCGCATTTGGTCAGCTTCTTCTTCTTTGTGGTTTTACGGCAGTTGGCATAGTTATTGTTGCATTACCGCCACCATTTGGCTGAAATTAGAACAACTGTTGTGCTGAATATGTTTGGTCGGTGTGCCATGCTTTCAAACAATCTCCAACATCTGCCAACATTCACAGACAATTGTCTGTTCATGTTTGTTGGTGTTTGTTGGAGAATGTTTGATTGGTGTGCCATGGCCTTAAGAGAGTTTGGCCAAAATCCCGCTGTAAAAAGTTTGACCTGTCTGGTTTTTAAAATGTTACATTTCAGCTGTGAATCAACATGTTCATATACAAGGCCATCCTGGGCAGACTACCCTCATACATCTGCTCTACGTTTGTAGCGATAAACAACTCCCATAACTTAAGATCAAATAGCTGGTTGAAATTCAAAGTGCCAATTATGCGAACAGAATCTGGAAAAAAGAGTCTCTCCTACTTGGGTCCCTGGTCGTGAAACGACCTGCAGTCCCATTTAAAACTGGTCTCTTCCATTCCTCTGTCCAGTTTTAAACATGCTCTATCTGAAGTTCTTACTGCAAGCTGCTCCTGCAGTAATGTCTAGTTTTACTTTGCCCTTTTTGACCTGTTAATTTTGTTTTTAGGCCATATGTTTTTACGTTCTTGATCCTGTGTTATTTATTACCCTTGGATGTGGTATTTTATGATGTATTTGGTTGTCCTTGCTTTTTGAAATGTTTCAGCTCTATAGCCCTGTTTTTATGTTTCCTTTATATGTACTGTAATTTATGTTGATTGTAACCTGGCTTGTAATTGCTGCCTTCTTGGCCAGATCACATTCGCAAAAGAGATCTTGTATCTCAAATGTCTTATCTGGTTAAATAAAGGTTAAATAAAAAAAATAAAGCTGGTGTGTGTGTGTGTGTGTGTGGGGGGGGGGGTTCCAGTAGGCAATATTTTTTTCCCCATGATGGCGAAGGCTAGGCGACGGCATGACCCGCCCCTCTCTGCCTCTGAATGGCTGACTGTACTCGGCTGCTCCCACCTTCTTTCCAGGCGAGCCAGAAGTATCTCAAACGTGAGCAGCAGGTGCAAAACAATCATTAAATCAACAAGCATGAGATACTTCATTATAATGGAACGTTACAATTGCAAACCCTATATCTGAGTTATTTAGGCCTACTTAGTCTATTGCACAGACGTGTCATTTTTTCTTGTCATTCCAAATTTAATCACATTGTTGCTCTGTAGAACTGTAGACTGGTAAAAGACTGGTAAAGCAGAAGTACTGATTCAACTTAATTACTCAAGTAAAAGGAAAAAAGTACAGGCTCTGAAATGTACTCAAGTATAAAAGTAAAAGGTTTTCTGTGCAAGGCGAATAGAAACTCACATCATATTAATATAATTCAAATACTATTCAACTTAAAAGGACCCTTCAAAACATATTTTAAGATACATAAAGACTATACTTTAATCTTCTAGTCTTAATAACTATGACCCACTAGACCATGGTTAGAGGCATCTGTTTGTATAGCAAATGGAAGATGATTCTCTGTACTTTTTAATTTGTTTATGACCTCTACTCTTCTTGGCAATGCTGGAGTCGTTCAGAGTTTAGACCAATATGTGGAGGTGCTAAGAAAATAGTAAATTTTTATGACTTCAGAGTTACTTTATAATGAAGCCCCCCCCCCCCCCCCCCAAATAAAACCAGATATGGCACACAGTACATTACCACATTTAAAATAAGTATATTGTGTATATAGTATATATACTTCCCCCACGTTTCTGCTCAGTTGCAACACTCCACAACACCCACAATGGCATAACATCAATCCAATTACTAAAAAGAGAGAGACCGGAGTGGATGGTTAATTTTATTTCCGACATTCAGTTTTTGTAAAAATAACCAAGGCATAAATTCCAAAAACCATGGAGTATTTAACAGAATACAACTGGCATTCAGAATCAGGTTTTTACAGAGCAGGCCCTTAATACATGTGAAAGAAAAAAATAATCTGAAGAAAGAAACATGTGAACAGAGAGGAGAGGGAGGGGGGGGGGGGTGGAGAATCTGCAGGCTGTCTTAAGTCAAAGCAACCTTGACCGTGAGGCCTTCAGGATCAATTGTAAATCTCAACACATCCAGTGAGTCGGCCAATGTGCTGGCTATCGATTCCAATACTGTATTTGCGTCCACTTTTTACACCGTAATTACAGCTACGACCAATCTTACAATATAAGTATCGAGCTAAATCAAAATGCAGCTTCTTGCACTGAAACTGAATAGGGATTTCAGCTTTACCGTCTCATAGTACCATCATGCATGCAGTGTAAAATAGGTGCATGACACGGACTACATGTCAGGCTGTGAACTATCACACCACCATCACAATAACCATAACAGCACAAATATTAGGAAAGCGAGGATACGTTGGTTTGTTTCAATAGCATCATTTTGACCAGTGAGGTTCAATTGTGACCTATCGTCAAAAAATTGATGTAAAACTGACATGTTGTAGGTGGGTCAATGGCAAAACATACTATGATTTACAATCGCATTTGCTGTTAAAGCTTCTGTTAGGAGGAATCACATTGTGAAAGTGATGTGTTTCTAAGGTGAGGAAGAGTTAGTGGCATGGAGAGTGGTTGGCACACTGGTTCATGGTGTCAGTAGATCCAAAACAGTTCAAATGGAGAGTAACAGCAACAACTGTCTGTCATAGGCTAATGGCTGAGCAAATACACAGGCAGAATCAATGGTTTTACAGTCTTCTGCCTCAACTTGCTTACTGCAATGCAAAGTTTGGGAGACATGCACAGACCCATACATCACAGCAGACCATCACCACCTTGCAGACCGTTGGACCGTTTGCATCATAGGTGATTTCTCTGCATGAGTCTTAAGTGCTTGACAAGGAAAACCACATGTGCACAGAGCCTTTCAAAGTGTTGGAACCGTTTCAAACCATCTTTTTATTTTGGACCTACAACTATAATCAAAAATGGATCTAATACTCTAATAATAAAATGAGAAGTCCTTCAACTCCTTAAGTTCAGCTGTCAGAAGAACATGTGCAAAATACACCAAACTCTACATTTCATCTGTTAAAAAAAGTTAAAGAGCATTGGTCAGGTTTGATGATCCTACATTGGTCATGTATTCATTCTCAGCCCTGTGACCAACACGTACCAATGTCAATAATAAAGGTGTTCATAGTCATAAGAAATTCGGTAATAGTCGTAGTAATACTGCTGAGGGTTAGCGAGTGCATCTCCTGTCCATCGGCGCCATGCTGTTCCCACTCCTACCCACTAGAGGGCACCAGAGTGTTCACGCCAGCTTGAGGCTGCGTCATGCAGACTTGGAGAAGCAGTTAACACTGGCTGGTCTAACAGATTTGGGAGGCTTGGTTTCCCCAAAAGCTTCTTAGCCCCAAGAGTGTCTTTGTTCATAGGCTTGTAAAGTAACAAAGACACCATCCAAACGCTAGGAAGCCTTTGGACAAATCAAGCCCAGATCCTAGTTTATATATCAACACTCCTCTGGTTTAATATAGATGCCATATTGAGCAACATTTATATACATGACACACAAATAGAATGGGCTGTCTCCTATACAAACACACCAGAGGGTATCTGGATGCTGACAGCCACAGGACAGCATCTGGAGCATTGCTAGTATAAATGACATTAGTGCAAATGTAAAAAAAATAAAAAATAAAAATCATAAAATAAATGGCAGAAAACACCATTGGTAAAGTTAGAGAACATTAGGGACAAACACAAAGATGCTGTGGTGACAAACGGTGGCAGCGTGCGTCAAGCCTCAACGTGCTCAAGCCTTTATGTCAGCCAATCAAAATGCTCACAGACTTTCAAAACACTCCCATCTCCCCTGTCCCGTCCATTGAGAGTTTAGAGTGTGTTTGTATGTCTGTGAGAGATGCATCTGTGGGGGGGGGGTGTGGAGGTCGTCTAGTCTCGCAGTGCCAGCCGTAGATGATATCTACGTCTGGAGCACAACTCTCAAAATTGGCCCACCGCCCAAGCAAAAAAAAAGATCCGCGACAGACGCATGAATTGACCAACCAGGGATCTCGTGGGCGGTGCATTCGGAATGTGTCTATCGGCTAAATCGACTCCGGCACAACTGCAACAAACACACCGCGGACGTGGCGCACTTTCTGTAACGCAGCAATTCAATGATCTTGCCCACTCATTTTTACTTTTTGGTCGCTACTTTTATCACGTCTTTCTTCACGCCACGGTGTTCCTGAACGTGTTTCCTTGCCAGACTGTAATATCTGAGGCACGCTATATGACGTGGTGTGTACAACGTAACTTCCGTCCCGGGGGAATCTGCCTGGCCGCCGCCTTCCGTTTGAGACATTCGATTCAGACCCTCCGTCGCTGGAAGCTTGATGACGTTGACGGTGGGTCTTGACTATGTGAGACTAGGGGTCGTCTAACCCTTTTTCCTATCTAACGGCTGGATTGGCTGGTAGTAACATGGCATGGAGTGAATTGTTGGGAGATTGAGCAGCTGGATGATAAAAACAACGGTTTGGATCGATGGTTTAAAAGGAGCCAGCTGGAGGGACATGGCTGCTCCCAATAGATTGCTTGAAAGACGAGTGGAGATGAAACAAGTGCTGTAACCTATAGAGACAGTCCGCATGTCTGGGAACGCCCATACAGGCTCTAGGAACGCCCACAATAGACGCTAGGTTAGCCTGGGGGCGGGGTCAGGGTCAGGGTGGGGTAAATTCCCCCGTTCTATCCATTCGGCAAAGTTATAATTTAGCTGATAGTCCAGCCCAGGCAGACACGATCAGGGATTTAACCACCGCAGTAAACGCACATCTGAGCAGACGTCTTGTGTTCTGCTCTAGAACCCCCAAACCTGTAGTTTAGAGCCGCAGCACCGTCTTTTGGTGAGTCAGCCCATGAGATATATGGGTGGTTTTACCCCACGCCAGCCGTTTAACATTTTGTGGGCGTTCCCAGACATGTCTCTATACACTGAATGAGCTCAATACAATAACAAAAACAAGTTTGGGCTCCTCGGTAGACTCTTAACAGACGGTTGACTCTCGCAATTTTCAAATGCTTCCGCCTAAAAGTCTGTACTTCGAGCAGGGAAAACTTGGTCAAAACGGGAAAAGGAAACTCAGGGAAAATAAGCAATGATAGGGGGATGTCCCGGATGGAAAGGCGGGACACCCACTCGTATTTCTCCAATCACCTGCATCGGTTCGAACTTCCTCCGGTCTTAAGCGTTTTTCCCCCCCCAACTTCCTTTGTCCGTGTTCTGTTCTGTGGGCGTGAATTACAGACTGTTTATGGTGCATTCGCAGAATGTAGACGAGACAGACTAAGCTCCTCGGTGGTTCAGCGGGCTAAGGTGCAATGTTGCGTTCAAATCCAAACTGTGGCCTCTGTTGCATATCATCCCCCCTCTCTCTCTCTCTCTCTCGTTCCAAGTCCATCTACACTGTATACTGTCCAATAAAGCGTCATGTCATAGAAACTATATATATATATATAAAAAAAAATCCTTAACAATAATACAAAAGTTTGGCGAATGTGGGACCGCACGAGGAGCAGAATTGTTTTTGCTGGGACCAGCCAAACAATTTGGATTGGGATATGATAGCATAGCAGTATGGACTAATACAGATAGTCTCTGTCAATACTCAGTATCAACCAAAGCAGACTATCAATAGTGAAAACCAATAATCTTTTTCAAGACAAGATCTTGAATATATATGCTGGGGGGGGGGGTTCTGAGTGAGTCTGGTTGTGTAAGCGCTTGTATAGGTTTTATGTAAATGTTTGTTTTTTGGATTTTTCTTTCTTGTAAAAAAAAAAAAAACTTGACTCAATAAAAATTTTATAAAAAAAGACAAGATCTTTGCAGACCTTTTGCAATTATAAGACTTTGCCACTTTTTAAAAATGCAACCATCAGTTACCTATACAGTCCACCAGGGGGCAATATACCACTAACCCCCTCCACCCCCCCCGATCTCATTCCATACCAACCATGGCACATCATTTCTATGGAACTATACAGAAACCCCCCCAAACACCATGAAATGTACAGCGGTGCAGGTGAAGCTGCAGAGGCAGGCCAGGATCAACAGTCACATGACATGGAGGAGTGAAGAGGCGGACCTGGGAGTGGAGAGAGGCGGGCTTGAGATTTTGGAAAATGGAACTACATGCCTGGTGTCAATGTCGAAATGTAGGCAATAGGAATCCTCGGCGAAGCGATTCTTCAGTCTTTTTTCAGAATTTCACATTTTTTGGATAGAACTCCCAGTTATGTCTAAGGAGAGATTACCGCTTTCCCGCTTTCCTGATCACATCGCTGGAAATTGTACCAGTTTCATTGCAAGAATATCCGACACGTGGAAAAGGTTATGCCCATCATTGCTGGCATGAAAATAAGACTCAACATGGAAACACAATGAAGTTCCAAGCTGTTCCAAGTCAATTGCCTACAAAATGGCAAAATGTTTTGAAGACGGAGTATCGGTTTGTTTTTCTAAATACTGCAAGATGAATTTCAGTTAAGATGTTGGAAATGGATGTAGAGTGTTTTGTCTGATCTGAATGTAAATATGATGGGATAGCCAATGACAGGGTAGAATATAGGAAGCAGAATATTGGCCAATGGAGCATAAATATAGAATAACTGTGTTCATACGTGCATGCATGTATGTGTGGCATGATGGGGCTTAGAGGGGGCATGGGGAAGGAAATATGCTGCATTCCTTTATGGCCGGTATGGAAGTGGCAAAGGCGTCAATTCTGACCTACGTGCGTTCGAGCTTCAAGGCTTCAAGATGCAAAACCATGGATGCTAATAGCTGTTAGCTGTCTAAGCTAACAGCTAATAACAACATTAACATTTAATTGTTTGGGTTTAACCAACGACTGTATTGGTTTGCTGACTGGTCTGAAAGCTCACTATTGTTGAAAAGAAATGTGGCAAAATCGGTTTTAAATTCATACAATGTGGGAGGCCATGTTGAAATTACATTAAGTGACGCGCTGGGAGCAACTAGGGATTGAGAAATCATACCCAAGTTTGCGAGTAGGAAGTCCGAGTTAACGTGGCATTTGTATTAGATTTTTTGCTAGTAGCAAGTGGTAATTTGCGACTTGCCAGTTATAAACGAACGCAGCATTAGAGGGGGCATGGGGGAAGGAGACTGTCCCCCAGCAGGGACAGCGGGCAGGTCAGGCTGCAGTGATGGACCAATAACCTGGTTGCATGAGTTCGTGGCTGTCCAATAGGGCCCCGGGGTGCAGCTGAGGGGGCGGGCTCAATCTGGGCCGGTGAGAGGGGGGCGTGTCCAGGATGTCAGGGGAAGAGGAGGGAGGGAGGGACTGGGACAGGCTCTGCTGTGAGATCAGTCTGGCTTTCCACAGGAGTGGAAGTGGATGTTGAAGATAGAAGGCAGCCGGAGCTCACTGAGTTCTGAGGAGCCCAGGGCACACTGGACGAGTGAGATGTCTCCAAAGCACAGGGCACACTGGAGGAGGGAGAGGTCTCTCCAGCACAGGGCACACTGGAGGAGGGAGAGGAGGTCTCTCCAGCACAGGGCACACTGGAGGAGGGAGAGGAGGTCTCCCCACCACAGGGCACACTGGAGGAGGGAGAGGAGGTCTCTCCAGCACAGGGCACACTGGAGGAGGGAGAGGAGGTCTCTCCAGCACAGGGCACACTGGAGGAGGGAGAGGTCTCTCCAGCACAGGGCACACTGGAGGAGGGAGAGGTCTCCCCAGCACAGGGCACACTGGAGGAGGGAGAGGAGGTCTCTCCAGCACAGGGCACACTGGAGGAGGGAGAGGTCTCTCCAGCACAGGGCACACTGGAGGAGGGAGAGGAGGTCTCTCCAGCACAGGGCACACTGGAGGAGGGAGAGGAGGTCTCTCCAGCACAGGGCACACTGGAGGAGGGAGAGGAGGTCTCTCCAGCACAGGGCACACTGGAGGAGGGAGAGGTCTCTCCAGCACAGGGCACACTGGAGGAGGGAGAGGTCTCTCCAGCACAGGGCACACTGGAGGAGGATGAAGTAGGTCCGTTTGCTCCGTTATCTCCTGCTCCTCCCTCCCTCTTATCTGGAAAAGTGGAGTCTTTCTCCTCCCCAGTGGCTGAGGGTTCTCCCTGCCCCGCCGGGCTCTGATTGGCTGCAGGGGTGTCTTGGGCGGGACCAGCAGTGGCTGGTGATTGGCTCTTGAGTTGCGAGTGACAGAGGGGACAGGTCTCCTGGACGTAAAGCCATTTCTTCAGACAGCCAGCGTGGAAGAAATGGCTGCACGGGGTGATCACTGCATTCTTCATGTCCTGGAGGGAGGACACACACACACACACACACACACACACACACACACACACACACACACACACACACACACACACACACACACACACACACATTGTAAGGGATGATTGGGCTTGGTGTACATTATCCCACTTATTACACAGCTACTGAAGAACTGTTTTTTTTTTCTTCTCTTTTCTCTGATTGGATCAAAATTGGCAGCGACCTCAAACTATCCAATCAGAGAAAAGTTGACATTTTCTGGGAAACGGAAAGGTCAGATCATGATGCCTATAAAAGGACTATATTATGTATTTTTTCACCCCAAATCCAACGCCGCCATCCTGTGAGTCTACGACTTGCGGTTGCGGAGATACGTCGGGGCACTTTATTTTAAGGCGTGGACACAGTGTGACAGTAGAAGCCAACAGCAGTCAACTATGACTGCAAACTCCTGCTTTCAGGCTTATAGAAGTATTGTCTCAACTTTTCTTTTATATTTTTTCCCCCCGATTTCTTATCCCATTTTTATCCCCCATTAGTGCTAATTTAATTTCTTTATCCGGGTTGCTGCTCCGAAACTGGCTCCATGCTTCCTCCGAGACATGGGCAGTTAGCCAGCCGCTTCTTTTCACCTGACAGGGGAAGCTTCACCGGTAGGACATAGCACGTGGGAGGTTCACGCTATTCCAACCAGTTCCCCTCCCTCCGAACAGGCGCCCTTAACGACCAGAGGAGGAACCACATTAGCAACCAGGATATTGCATGTTTTGGTGAAGGGGGTTCCTATATGAAGGAAACCCCCAGGGGGCACGGGGAGAACATGCAAACTCCACACAGAAAGGCCCTTTTGACGACCCCACTCGGTGGGCACTCGAGGACATGCGGACGGGCACGCACTCCTTCAGCGTTCACAGCGTCCCAGGTGGGAATCGAACCCAGGACCTTCGAGCTGTGAGGCGACAGCGCACACCACTGCACCACCGTGCCCCTCTCAGCTGAAAATCATATTCCAATCAAATTATTTTACTTTTGTTTATGCACACACACACACACACACCCCCTCCCTACCTGGTAGCAGATAGCACAGATGTCATTGTGCTGCTCCAGCTGTGAGGAGCTGGCGGTGGGCAGGCTCTTGATCTTGTTCACAGCATCTCTCCTCAGCAGGAAGCTCTGCCAGCCCAGCTGGGCCCTCAGCCACACGTTGTAGTAGGAGTGCACCAGGATGATGGTGCTGCCCATCACACTCCACTCACCAAACACCGTCTCTGACACACCGTAGCACACCACGCACACCGCTACCTGCAAACAGGAACATAAACACCGTCTCTGACACACCGTAGCACACCACGCACACCGCTACCTGCAAACAGGAACATAAACACCGTCTCTGACACACTGTAGCACACCACACACACCGCTACCTGCAAACAGGAACATAAACACTGTCTCTGACACACCGTAGCACACCACGCACACCGCTACCTGCAAACAGGAACATAAACACTGTCTCTGACACGCTGTAGCACACCACGCACACCGCTACCTGCAAACAGGAACATAAACACTGTCTCTGACACGCTGTAGCACACCACGCACACCGCTACCTGCAAACAGGAACATAAACACTGTCTCTGACACGCTGTAGCACACCACGCACACCGCTACCTGCAAACAGGAACATAAACACTGTCTCTGACACGCTGTAGCACACCACACACACCGCTACCTGCAAACAGGAACATAGTGTCTCTGACACGCTGTAGCACACCACGCACACCGCTACCTGCAAACAGGAACATAGTGTCTCTGACACGCTGTAGCACACCACGCACACCGCTACCTGCAAACAGGAACATAGTGTCTCTGACACGCTGTAGCACACCACGCACACCGCTACCTGCAAACAGGAACATAGTGTCTCTGACACGCTGTAGCACACCACGCACACCGCTACCTGCAAACAGGAACACAGTGTCTCTGACACGCTGTAGCACACCACGCACACCGCTACCTGCAAACAGGAACATAGTGTCTCTGACACGCTGTAGCACACCACGCACACCGCTACCTGCAAACAGGAACATAGTGTCTCTGACACGCTGTAGCACACCACGCACACCGCTACCTGCAAACAGGAACATAGTGTCTCTGACACGCTGTAGCACACCACGCACACCGCTACCTGCAAACAGGAACATAAACACTGTCTCTGACACGCTGTAGCACACCACGCACACCGCTACCTGCAAACAGGAACATAAACACTGTCTCTGACACGCTGTAGCACACCACGCACACCGCTACCTGCAAACAGGAACATAAACACTGTCTCTGACACGCTGTAGCACACCACACACACCGCTACCTGCAAACAGGAACATAGTGTCTCTGACACGCTGTAGCACACCACACACACCGCTACCTGCAAACAGGAACATAGTGTCTCTGACACGCTGTAGCACACCACGCACACCGCTACCTGCAAACAGGAACATAGTGTCTCTGACACGCTGTAGCACACCACGCACACCGCTACCTGCAAACAGGAACATAGTGTCTCTGACACGCTGTAGCACACCACGCACACCGCTACCTGCAAACAGGAACACAGTGTCTCTGACACGCTGTAGCACACCACGCACACCGCTACCTGCAAACAGGAACATAGTGTCTCTGACACGCTGTAGCACACCACGCACACCGCTACCTGCAAACAGGAACATAGTGTCTCTGACACGCTGTAGCACACCACGCACACCGCTACCTGCAAACAGGAACATAGTGTCTCTGACACGCTGTAGCACACCACGCACACCGCTACCTGCAAACAGGAACATAAACACTGTCTCTGACACGCTGTAGCACACCACACACACCGCTACCTGCAAACAGGAACATAGTGTCTCTGACACGCTGTAGCACACCACGCACACCGCTACCTGCAAACAGGAACATAGTGTCTCTGACACGCTGTAGCACACCACGCACACCGCTACCTGCAAACAGGAACATAGTGTCTCTGACACGCTGTAGCACACCACGCACACCGCTACCTGCAAACAGGAACATAGTGTCTCTGACACGCTGTAGCACACCACGCACACAGCTACCTGCAAACAGGAACATAAACACTGTCTCTGACACGCTGTAGCACACCACGCACACCGCTACCTGCAAACAGGAACATAAACACTGTCTCTGACACGCTGTAGCACACCACACACACCGCTACCTGCAAACAGGAACATAGTGTCTCTGACACGCTGTAGCACACCACGCACACCGCTACCTGCAAACAGGAACATAAACACTGTCTCTGACACGCTGTAGCACACCACGCACACCGCTACCTGCAAACAGGAACATAAACACTGTCTCTGACACGCTGTAGCACACCACACACACCGCTACCTGCAAACAGGAACATAGTGTCTCTGACACGCTGTAGCACACCACACACACCGCTACCTGCAAACAGGAACATAGTGTCTCTGACACGCTGTAGCACACCACGCACACCGCTACCTGCAAACAGGAACATAGTGTCTCTGACACGCTGTAGCACACCACGCACACCGCTACCTGCAAACAGGAACATAGTGTCTCTGACACGCTGTAGCACACCACGCACACCGCTACCTGCAAACAGGAACATAGTGTCTCTGACACGCTGTAGCACACCACGCACACCGCTACCTGCAAACAGGAACATAGTGTCTCTGACACGCTGTAGCACACCACGCACACCGCTACCTGCAAACAGGAACATAGTGTGCAGGTAGAGACGAGAGGAATTCGTGAAAGGGCTTATTCAGGGTTTCTACCTGAACTGATAATCCGTACAAAGTAGGGCTGGGCGAGATGAGCAAAATCTCATATCCCGATATAGGTAATTTCCAGTGTTGGGCAAGTTACTTTCAAAATGTAATATACTACAAATTACTACCGGTAGTTACTTTCATTTGAAAGTAATAAGTTACTTTACAATATTACTGTCTGTGTAGAGTAACTCGTTACTTATCACACTACTTTTGCATTACTTTTACCAAAACAACAGCTGCAGCAGAATGACATCGCCGCCCCGGAACCATCCTGAAAAATAATTTCTACCACCTTGAAGTCAGTGTAAAAACACCAAAATTCTAAATGTTATCCTTTTCTTTTGTTATTGTCATCTATAGTGCTTATTTGCATAAAATCACACAGTTTGATTAGGAAATGATTGATTTAATAAAATGTAACTCAATTTGTAACTTGAGTTACTTGACAAAGTAACTGGTATAATATTACAGAAAGTAATAAGTTATATTACTGAGTTACTGCTAAAAGTAATATATTACATGTAATATGTTACTTTTGTAATGAGTTACCCCAACACTGGTCATTTCATATCCCGATAACGATATACATCACGATATAGCATATTTTCTGTAAATGTATAGTTTATATAAAATTACCATATGGCCATTTATTTATGTAGCGGTTAAACCAGTTAAAATTTTGACAATGTCAAACTCCACAAACTGGATACATGCATTCAGAATACAGATATGCATGGCTATTCTATACAACATAAACAAATTAGTTGCAGGTCAGTAGTGGCACACAAACTGAACCACACCACCAGCTCAATTTTTAAAGATTACATTAGAGCAAAACGGATAGAATAAGTTATTTATAGTTCAGTCCAGTTCTGTTTGTTTATAAAGGAACAAAAATGATCCACTTTGGGATTTCCATGTTACCAGTTCAGTTCACTCAACAAAAATACTCCACTCCGGGATTTCCCGGTTATCCAACACAACTCTCACCCAAGGAAGCTAGACGTTTGGTTGTCGGCTCCTCAATGGATTTCCTTGGGATGACGAGAGGACGAGAGATGTTTTGACAGGTTTAACGTTACGAGGACACGCGCAAATATGGATCAAACACGGACTTAACACAGAGCAAATGCCTGGGTGGACTAGTAGTCAGTTTTGTAGTCATGTAGTAGTCATGTTTTGTGGTTGGCTGCCGCCTGTTTCTTCCGAACAGCTTCAATTAAAAATGATAAAAATCAATCAATCAAACAGCCAAATACTTCGTTCCTGACCCAGACGTAGTGTGTGTGTTTGTACGTACCAAGACGTAGTGTGTGTGTGTGTGTGTGTGTGTTTGTACGTACCAGGAACTCCAGCAGTCTGTACGTCCCGTTGACACAGTAAATCACCTCGTCCATGTTCTCCACAGGAGCCTTTCGAAACTCCTCCACCATGAAGAGAATGTAGATCAGCAGAGTGCCCAGGACCTGAGGACATGCAGGGGAGGACAGCTTTGGGGGTTATACTGTGTATATATACTAGGGATGGGCATTTTGAATCCATTTCCATAATCGAAATTTTGGAAAATGAACGATCAATTACCGATAGCGTAATAATAATAATAATAAATATATAAATATATATTTAAAAAATATATATATATATATATATATATATATATATATATATATATATATATATATATATTACTCTGGTAATAACGTTGCGCGTTCTCGGCCAGCTATAATGGCGATGCCGCTGTGTAGTAAGAATATCAGACACTAGCGTTGTGGCCAGGTAAACAAACATGTTACATGTCAGGTTACATGATGTAAGGCAATCGGCGTCTTCCAGCTTAGCTGACAGCACAAGAGTCAAATCAACAGGCCTGAGCTTGGCGCGTCCTAATGTCATGAGCGCGCCCGCGGTAACGTTGACAACCACAGTCACACAGCCTTACAAGTCCGACACGTGGAGATTATTATTTGCCACAAGATGTGTGTGAAGTAGGGTTGTAGCGGTACTAAATTTCTGTTTCGGTGCCGGTACCAATTTGTATTTCGATACTTTCGATACTTTTCGATACTTTTTGTAAAAAAAAAAGTGAAACTGTCCAATGTCAAGATTTGGCTTTATTTTAAGAGTTTGGGAACAATTACACCAATAAATTGGTGTGGCATTTAAATGCTGAACAAAACAAACCTTTTGAGCAGTGAGAATACCGGTAAGTAAAATAAAGTAATGCCAGTGAAAATAAAATGACCATAAAACACTAGCCTATAGCAGCAAAAACTCAGAGAAACACCAATAACAACAATAAATAAATAATTGGTGGCATTTAAATTCTGTCTAACTTTTACTTGTCAAATAAGTACACACTCAGTAACATAACACAAATCTTTTGAACAGTGGGAAATGGGAATAAGTAAAATAAATAATAATATAATAAAACACTATAGCAGCAGAAACTCAAATCTTTTTTTCTTCAACAAGCAGCATGGCTTCATATTCCCATTCTGTCCCCCAGCCTACTCAGTCTAAACCCTAGTTCTCCTATGGGTGGTAGACAGACTCACTGTTTGGCTGACTCTCAGTTTACTCACTCAGTCCCTCCCATCCCAATGTCTTCTTCAGGTTCCTAGCCAAGAAAACGAGGGTGTCAACATGTTCCTCGGTCAGTCTAGATCTTGTTGGACTGCAGATATTCCCAGAAGTACTGAAAACACGTTCAGATGCACAGCTTGATGCTGGAATACAGAGATATTGTCTAGCAAACTGAGCTAAGATGGGCAGGTCTGTCTGGTGTTGCTTCCACCATGCCAGGGGATCCTCTGCAGGGCTGATGTCTCTAAATTGTTTATACTCAGTAATCTCAACTTCCAGTTTAGCACTTCTTGTCATGGGTGGGGCATTCAGGCAGTATTACTCACAGTTTACATCTAACGTTATGTAGGCTACTTTCACGCATACTTCAGTCAGGGTTATCGACAGTCCATATTATTGCCTCTGCACGTTTCCCGACGCTACAGTGAGCGCTCGTTAACTAACGTTACTGCGGAGTCCGCTGTAGTACAGCGGAGTCCGCTGTAACGTTAGTACAGCGGAGTCCGCTGTAACGTTAGTTAACGTTAGTTAACGAGCGCATTTTCTCACTGTAGCGTCGGGAAACGTGCAGAGGCAATAATATGGACTGTCGATAACCCTGACTGAAGTATGCGTGAAAGTAGCCTACATAACGTTAGATGTAAACTGTGAAAGGGCACAGCTGCTGCTACTAACTGGGCTGGGAGAGGCTTTGTGTTTAGCCATAGCCTACTTTGCTAGTTTGCTTTTAATGTGCGCGGGTCTGCTCAGTGCTCAGCTGCTTTTTTTTTCCTCAAACTCTTTTCCTCACCGCTTGACATGTGGATATGACGTCACTCACTCCAGCGCATTTCTTAAAGAGACAGGCTCATATTGACCATTATCAGTCATAGCAGCGGTCGGAAAAGTACCGGGTCTTTTTAAATCTTAGTATAGAACCTGTTCTACAGCAATAGTACCGCGGTTCGGGGGTAGTACCGGTAGTACCTACATCCCTAGTGTGAAGTGATTCAGGTGGGCGTTAGCGCAGCTAAAGGCTAGCTGAGTCCATGCTGACTGCTGCTACTTCATAGTTCATAACGTTATAAACAAATAAAACGACTTGAATTCACTTGAACACGTGTACCGTTACTCACACTTTGTTGAAAATTAGGAGAGAAGTGTACAAAGTGTCATAGTTATAACAGCCTCGCTGAGGTCCGCAGACCGCCGGGTGCGTTTGTTTGTGTCCCCGGCGCGTGCCGGTGTGAATTCCCCATGTTTAAAACAGTTTTGTTGGCACAAAGGCCCGTGCCCAGCCAGAAAACTAGAGACTATATGAAGCTCCACCTCACGTTAGTCGGCTGTGCAATGGAGTGGGGCGAGGAGGAACGAATTCCACCCAAACCTAGTCCGCAAAAAAATAAAAAATAAAAATAAAAATAATAATCGATAAAAATTCCACGTGATCGAATTCATTCCTCAACGATCAATTATCGATGATTGAAAAAGGGTCCAAAACACTTACAAAAAAATCATGTTCAATCTATGACCCCCCCCCCCCACACACACACACACACACTCTACAGATTAATTGTGTGTGTGTGTGTGTGTGTCGTGCGTGCGTGTGTGTTACCTGCAGCGACGTGAGGATGGAGGAGGAGATGATGATGAGCAGCCAGAAGTCCATGTGGAAGAACTGACAGATCATGTAGGCCATGTAGGCTGGGAAGACCAGCAGGAAGAGACACAGAGAGACCGCCCGAAAGTGCTTCCACAGACTCCTGCAGCACACCGAGAGGAGAGGAGGGCTAACTGCATCTTTCATTTATTGTACTTTACTTGACAGCTGTACACCATCATCTCAGGGTGCCTTTGAGATTTTGCAAGCTACAGCCACCGAGCTAAAAACTATTTCAAAACACATTGTAAACACATTGTAGAAGGGAAATGCAAAACATGTCCCCGTTTTGAACGGACATGTTGAAATCGGCTTGCATCACACACATAAGCAGATGCATCACACACATAAGGAGAAAGATAACAGACTTTATTATCTCAAATCGCAAACTCAAGCTCATATTAAAAGTTTGGAACAGGATGCCGCATCATCACACACTACAGGATATAAAGATGATCTTGCCAGACGGAGCTTCTGGATGTGACAACTGATGTGACCATGGAGAAACAGCTGATATGGCGTTTGCCAAAAGTGAAAGGCCAGACGATCTTTTTGGATCTTTTTTTACAGTCTGTCAATGATATGAGGAAATGACCGGAGAGACAGACAGGCAAAGGACTTATTATCTCAGACATGTTAATCCAATGGCCACTCACAGCAGGCAGCCAGTGAGTTTACATAATACTGTACATCAGTGGCGGCTGGTGAGCTAGAGAGCAAGGGAGGAAACACTCGAAGGTCGCCAGCAGAAAAAATGTGGGCGTTTTTTTCTCCTTTTGCAGTTTGAAGACAGATTTAGAGGAATATCTCATTTTAATTTACCATTAGGATTAGACTGTTGTGATGTCATTATTCAGTTTTAACCATCAATAATTGTTCCTTTTCTCATTATTTCATTTCTCAGTAAATACTGTATATTTATTTCGAGATTTTGGTCAATTATTTGTGCTGTTATGGTTATAATTAGCCTAGTTACTCACTTCTACACTAGCTTAGATTGTGTTACATAATTGGATGGCATGGAATTATAGTGAAAATAGATAATCCCACCTTTTTGCTGGGGGCCCCACTTTGAAAACCACTGGCTTAGGCTACAACTGTCGTGAGAAGGTTTCAGGATTTATCTCTATGCATGTCGACAGACATGTCGATCCAATGGCCACTCATAGCAGGCAGGCAGGGAGTCATTATCTCAGACAAACAATCTTTGTCCTGTTTTTTCGTTCTTTCTTTTTTTAGATTATTTTTGGGGCATTTTGGCCTTCATTTAGAGAGGACAGTAGGCAGAGAGGAAAGGTGGGGATGGAGAGGGAAAACATGCGGCAAAGGACGTCGGGTCGGATTCGAACCCGTGTCGGCCGCGCGAAGGACTGAGCCTCCGTGGTACGCGTGCTACCAGGTGAGCACGACCTTTGGCCTGTTGATCCAATTCATAGAATTCCGATGATGTCACAAGCCTTTTTCCTACCAATATGGCGCTACAATACACACAGCTCATTGGCTGTAAGTGTCACTTGATTGTAATCACCTGTTAATTGATTACAATCACCTGTTGTTTTCCTACCAAAATGGCCGTGTGGTGATGTAACATAAATACTATCAATAGAGAGAGAAAGTGAACGTCACTTGCTGCTTTTCTCCCTGTATCAGCACTGCGAAAAAATATGAATGGCGGTGAACGGAGAATAACGTAACTTTTTTGATCCCGTTTGAATTGGGCCACGGGGTGCCAACGTTAATTTTGTCCATTTAAAACATAACTTTGCGTGTCAAGAAAGTCGCAGTTTGTCGCCCAACTGTTGCTCTATAAGTTATAAATCAGAAAGACTACGTACACTGTCGCCTAAGTGACGTCACTTTCTCTACCGGCAAAGCTGAAGACCGGCGACATGCCACGAGCTTCCACGCGCTATGTAGTTTTTATACGAAACTAACTCCTACGTTTCAGTTCGACGACAAACTGTGACTTTCTTGACATGCAAAGTTATGTTTTAAATTGACAAAATTAACGTTGGCACCCCATGGCACAATTCAAACGGGATCAAAAAAGTAACATTATTCTCCGTTCACCGCCATTCATATTTTTTCTCGCGCCGGTACAGGGAGAAAGCAGGAACTGACGTTTCACTAGCAGGCAAAGGACAGCAGCAGATTTAAACGGCACATGGAAACCTTTTCCTGAACTTGAAATGAGGGAATAATAGATGGCAACCAGAGGCGTCATGCCCACTGAATCTGAGGGGGCAATTACCCCCTCAGAATATTGGCTTGCATGACGCCCCTGATGGCAACGACGGCTGTTCAGATATGAGACCCAGAGCCGGTGAACTTTTCAAACCCCACAGAATGGCCGCGGTCGATAAGGAGATTCAACAGATTTTGGATCGATTCAGGGCTCAATGGAAAACAAAGAGGAAGATCAGGTGAACTCGTTCTTATAAGTTATGCAATGGGAGCTGCAGCTGATGATGTTTTAGCCGTTTGTTTAACCAATAAGAAGAAACATGAGGCTGTTAAAACAGCACTACAAATGAAAGCATACGGATGGGATTGTTGAGAGAGCCCAGTTCAATGTAATCGTGCATTCCTTTATAACTGGGAACTGGTAATCTTACGACTTCAAAGGTCATGAGCTGGGACGGTGACGTCACCAGAGCTGGTATTTCCCATTCCAAACTTGTAGGAGCCTCAGCAGCCCCGACCTCAAAAATCCAAGATGGCTGCTCCGCGCAACAACAGTAGTTATAATCGTAGTAATGTTGTTTAGCACTTCTGTTTTGTTTGTGTCTCATTAAATCAGCTGTGCACACAGCACTGCATAACATCTATATGTGTGGACATGAGGCTGCAGTGTTTGTATGCGCAAAATGCCGCAAAATGCCTTGTTATCAACTGTTATTGCTAACAATGGCTAGCCTGGCTAGCGAGTGGATCTGACCAATGAACAGTGAACTTCCCAGCTCAAGTTTTCTGAAAATGGAACGCTAACAAAATGGATGTGACGTCATTTAGCCTCCACATCCCAGTTATTTTGCGATAAAGGAATGCGCCATTAGAGACCAATACTGTAATTACTTGGTAAAAAAAATGCAGAAGAGACATTTGTTAAGAACACTCCCTGGCTCTCTTACTTGTCTCTGGAGGCACCCAGGGCCAGGACAATGGGGTCTGCTATCTCCAGCATGGACTGCAGAATGGAAGCCACGACGATGAAGAGGATGATGGAGAGGAGGAAGGCTCGGTGTATGACCTGCAGCTCGATCAGGCCAGTCTGCACAGCCAGGATCAGTAAGGTGATGCCTTCCGTCATTCCCCTGGACACACACACATCATCATTCAATGTGTTTACTAGGGATGTTCATTTAACCGTTATCGTACATTCACACACCACGACTGACAAGTACATATCGTTCTCAATGAACACAAATTCACACACACACACACACACACACTGACTGACAAGTAGATAATATCATTCACAATGAACACAAATGCACACACACACACTGACTGACAAGTAGATAATATCACTCACAATGAACACAAATGCACACACACACACACACTGACAAGTAGATAATATCATTGTTCACAATGAACACCTACGCGCACACACAGACACAGTGACTGACAAGTACTAGGGGTGTCAAAAATAATAGATTATAAGATGCATCGCGATGCGGATGTGCACGATTCTGCATCGATTCACAAATGTCAAAAATCGATTAAAAAAAATCAAAAAATCAAAAAATCAAATAAAATATAATGGAAGTACATGCAGTTGTTTATTTTAATTATGGATCATAACACAATGCAATTCCAAATGCAATTTTATTTTAAAAGTAGCCACACAGTGAGAAAAAAGAAAGTGAGAAAAAATAAATCATGTATTGGGGAAAAAAAGTGATGCATCGATTTAAGATGCATCGATAATCATAACCGAATCGAATCGTAGCCCTCTGAATCGTAATGGAATCGAATCGTGAGGCCAGTGAAGATTCACAGCTCTAACAAGTACATAATATCATTGTTCACAATGAACACATACGCGCGCACGCACGCACACACACACACACACACACACACACACACACACACACACACAGTGACTGACCGGTGCATGGTGTTGTCGTTCATAAAGGCCCTGTAGCCTTGCAGGTAGAACTTGCAGAGTGTGAGAACTCCCAGAGCCACGAAGGAGACGGTGAAGACCAGCCCCAGCAGGGAGTAGGGAGTACTGCAGCATTCTGCAATACTGAGAGAGGGAGCACACAGGCCAGGGAGGACAGAGGAGGGGAGAGGAGGAGACAGGAGAATGGGGGGGTAAAGATGGGAGGAAATATTAGCAACATAGAGACAGTCTGCATGTCTGGGAACGTCCATACAGGCTCTAGGAACGCCCATACAGGCTCTAGGAACGCCCACAATAGACGCTGGGTTAGCCTGGGGGCGGGGTCAGGGTGGGGTAAAATTCCCCCGTTCTATCCATTCAGCAAAGTTAGAATTTAGCTGATAGCCCAGCCCAGGCAGACACGATCGGGGGATTTAACCACCGCAGTAAACGCACATCTGAGCAGACGTCTTGTGTTCTGCTCTAGAACCCCCAAACCTGTAGTTTAGAGCCGCAGCACCGTCTTTTGGTGAGTCAGCCCATGAGATATATGGGTGGTTTTACCCCATAAGAATATGGAAACATACAGCACAGAGGCCCCTCACAGGTAAGGTCTGATATGAAACTCTTCATCGAGTCCAATGGTGTTCAGAAAGTGGATCCACCACAGCTCTCTCTTTAGTAAGAGGTTGTTGATGTTACCCCCAGGTCTTAGAACATGGACTTGTTCTATACCTAAATATCTGAGTGAAGCGACGTTGTGGTGTGCATTTTTGGGGCCGTTGTGCAGAATGCACGGCAGGGCCCTTACATTCCACTCTGTCGCCCAGACCATTTTAGCACGGATTCAGGCAATGTAATGTCTTTCCGCTTTCCAGTCCGGTAGGTGGCGGTAATGCACCTCTGGCTAATATTGTGGCTAGCTCGTTCAGAGAGTTCCACAAGAGCCGTCGTCGGACATTTCACCGTCTGGTGCCTCTCTCGATCCGAGTAGGAATTTATTGATTCGATTTTTGAGGAGTTGACATGTATCGTCTTTTTTGTCCTAATGTAAAGCAGCTGTGAATGTGACAGCATTCGGTTGCGGCTGCTCCTGTCCTATTCCAACAACTCAACTTGTTGAGAAGAAGAATGCAAAGAGTCGCATTTGGAAATATCAGTCCCCAAAGTCCCATCTGCAAAAAGTGTGAAAGGGAGTTCCAAACCAAACTGGGTAGCACATCCAATCTCGCCAAGCAGCTGAAAGACAGGCACCCAGACCTGTTCAAATAATTCAAGGTGGGTTACTTCTTTCAAACGGTGTAAAATAACACGTTTAACAACATATCAAACAGACCTTATCCTGTCACATTCGTTTTTGAGATAGCTGGCAATGCATTGTGTAATTGTGTAACCAAAAAACGTTTGCGCTCACGTTAACGTGTTTTGTAATGGAATCATTATGGGACCCGGCTAATACCTGGTACAGCGTTAGCTAGCATAGTGTAACACGTGTGCAATGCAATGTTTGTAATGGAAACATTATGGGACACGGCTAATAGCCGGACTTAGCCATAGTTCAACATGGCATCAAAATAAATACAAGCTTCTTTCGGGTGAAACATGTCCGTGAATTAAAACTAGCTACATAAAATTGCTTGCACTCTACATGTGTGTATGTGCAGTTGTCTTTATCATCTCTTTATTTTAGTAAATCTCACTGACGTTACTTTCCATTTAACAGTATGCGAGAGATGAAGATGAAGAGGAAGGCACAAGTCGCGGAGCCCAAAAGACCACCCAGCAGACAATTCCTGATGTTTTTGAAAAGCAGAGGAAATATGACTCGCATGAAGCAAGAAAGTGTGATAGGGCATTGGCAGAATTCCTATGCATCGATCAAATACCAATATACACCGTTGAAAAAAAAGGATTCCAGCAATTCTGTGAAATAAATTAAATTATAATATTTAATATAATAATAAAATTAAATACTTGAGGGCTACATGCCACTGGTGTTGCACTGTCTGTACTCACTGCCATACAGAGTTGAATGTAAGAAGAAGTAAGCAGAAGCACATTGTTTTGTTTTAAAGTTGAAGGCTACATGCCATTTGTTCATTGAAAATGGTTGCATACTTTAATAAAGGAGAATATGTTCAAGAAATATCAGTCTGTTTTTTTTACCGTGGTACCGAAATTGGTACAACGGCCCTATGCCAGGTTTCGACCTGGCCTTGTTTTAAATGTGCTGCCACTGTGCTTTTTTCATCGCAGTTTCTTATTGTGCTACGATGCGTTGCTATGCGTGTTTTCACTGGTCGTGTTGTTTTACCCACATATGCTTTTCCACATGGATATTTCAGCATATAGATGACGTTAGTAGTTGTACATGATATTTTTCCTTTTATGCTCATTTTCTTTCCTGTAGATGGATGGTGGAAGAACGTGCCTTTAGTTGTAAAGTGGCATTGTGCAAACGTCTGGGCTTTGTTAGGAGGTAGATCTGAGTGGACTAATTAGGGGTGTCACGATACACTAATTTCACGATACGATACACGATATTGGGTTCACGATAACGATACGATACGATATTTTAACAATATTTTTTTTTAACAAAAGTAAATAATTTTTATGTATTTATTTATCATTTATTTAACCGTGTGAGTCCCGTTGAAATCGAAACCTCTTTTCAAGGGAGCCCTGGGAAAATACTGGAAAAATAGTCTTTCATTTGAAATACACAAAATACAAAACAAATGCTGTTTTTGGAAATTGTTATTATAATAACTAGAAAACAACATGGAAGTTAATGCTTCTCTTGCAATAGAATGTGTCACACTGTCACAAACTAAATGTTTGTTGCATGGTGAAAGAAAAATAAAGTATACAATCTATTTCTTAAATAACTCATGCTCAATGGTCCCTAAACTGCAAAATTTGTTCTATTATTATTCAGGAGCAAAACATTTTTTTTTTTTTTTTTTTACGATATTTTTTTCTGACGATACGCATATAATGACGTTTCGATATCGCGATATATCGTGCGACAAAATATCGTGACACCCCTAGTACTAATTGGTCTCGGATATTTGGTGGTCTTTTATATACTATCCGAGGGCTGGTTTTAAATATTTCTCCCAAAGTGGGATCTGTACTATATAATATAGAATATATATATATAATATTATAGGTACATTTTCTCATCCCTTGCATCTACCCGACTGCCCATTTGAGCCGTCTCCTACAAACCCGTGTGTCATGGTGCTGAGGTGCTAACCTGGTAAGAAAGAGGAACAGGAGCCTCTCCCTGGAGGTATGTGTCATGGTGCTGAGGTCCTAACCTGGTAAGAAAGAGGAACAGGAGCCTCTCCCTGGAGGTAGGCTGGTCTCTGGTGCTGAAGTAGGAATAGATCTGCAGAGCGAACAGCAGCAGCCAGAAACACATGAAGAGCACCGGAAGAACCAGCTGGTTCCACAGCGACATGCCCAAAGCCAGCAGTCCATACACCTCCACCACCTGGGCACACAGAGAAGAGATACAGAGAGAGAGAGGGGGGGGGGTAGAGAAACAATGACATTACTCAGGGATGTGGCCGAGAATGGGAAGAAATGTGTCCCAACAGGTCCCTGTTTTTAAACTGTGTCAGCCATGCCACAGTAAAGGCTTCGCCCCCCCCCCTCCCCCCGAAACAGCGTTGCCTAGGATTTTGCAAGTTCTCCTGCACTCCACTCCACTTTTGACTTCTGCAAGGATCCCACTTTAAAGTCGAGCTGAACCCAAAAATGACCTTTCTTTTCTTTTAGTCCAAATACCTGGGTATGCAGTGCACCTATTTAATAATGTATGCAAAACAAAAATCACAAAAATCTAATTTCTTTCGTTTTTCACACTTTTTCACATCAAAAGTTCATTTTTCAAGATTTCATTGATAACAGTAGTTTGCTGACATCACCCAGTACTATCAAATTTCTACCCCATTTCAACCAATCATATCACGACATGCAGCTGTCAATCAAATCTTCATTTCAGGATAATTTTCTCTTCCAAATGAAGTAGAAAATGGCACCTAGTGCCTGTCATCTGGCAGAATTCCTATCCCATAAACTAACTACTAACTTGGCCAATTGTTAGAAACATGAACAAAAAACAAAAACTATAATCTCTAAGAATGCAAAGAAATGTAACTGGCTCGTTAAAACACGCATTCCTGGAATATTATTTACATTTGTAACGATAATGGCGCGCGCCTCCGAGCCTGACAGCCTCCCTGGCTGTCAGGGGTCGCCCCTCGGAGATTCATGCATTGGATTGTCCGCTCGCTCCGCACGAAGCCGGTGGCTGCCTGGTACTCCGCGGATCCCACTCGCGTAGCACGACAACACGCTGATTGAATCCCACCCGATTTGGGGGTGGAACACACCAGGATTGGCCGATGCCAAAGCCAGTCGACAGAATTGTCAAATCAAATCATCGACACCGTATATGGCCCGCCTCTCAATTTGTTTTCAGTCTGAAACGGACTCAGATGTACGTGACGAACGGGTTCACCTCCTCTTTAACTCTTATCTCAGTGTCCTGTCTTGTTTGAAGTTAAATGCAAATGAACTAGAGTCACATGATCACGTGACAGCTGCTGGTATTTCCACCCACATGTAGGCGGAGCTCATTTTTCTTTTCTTTTTTTTACAGATTATGAAAGTGCATACATTGTAATCTGAAAAAGAATGAAGGAGATATTCTTATTTGAATGTTCAAACTCCTAAAAGCCACATTCAGAGATAACGGCCCTCAAAGTTGGAGAAGCTTTTCACACCTGGGCAGCCAGGTAAAGGCACTGACACACCTGGGCAGCCAGGTAAAGGGGCTGACACACCTGGGCAGCCAGGTAAAGGGGCTGATACACCTGGGCAGCCAGGTAAAGGCACTGACACACCTGGGCAGCCAGGTAAAGGGGCTGACACACCTGGGCAGCCAGGTAAAGGCACTGATACACCTGGGCAGCCAGGTAAAGGCACTGACACACCTGGGCAGCCAGGTAAAGGGGCTGACACACCTGGGCAGCCAGGTAAAGGGGCTGATACACCTGGGCAGCCAGGTAAAGGCACTGACACACCTGGGCAGCCAGGTAAAGGCACTGACACACCTGGGCAGCCAGGTAAAGGCACTGATACACCTGGGCAGCCAGGTAAAGGGGCTGATACACCTGGGCAGCCAGGTAAAGGGGCTGATACACCTGGGCAGCCAGGTAAAGGGGCTGATACACCTGGGCAGCCAGGTAAAGGCACTGACACACCTGGGCAGCCAGGTAAAGGGGCTGACACACCTGGGCAGCCAGGTAAAGGCGCTGACACACCTGGGCAGCCAGGTAAAGGTGCTGACACACCTGGGCAGCCAGGTAAAGGTGCTGACAGGGTTCTGCGCAGCCTCGATTTGGAGCCTTGCCGCCGACTAGCGGCGACAGCGAGACTGCATAACTCGAACTCGAACATAACTCGGCGCGTTGGCTGCGGTACACGTCCAAAACACTAGGTGGCTTGTGGCAGGGCTGCGGGAAGTAGATTTTTTCACAAAAAATAAATAAAAATAAAATAAAATTACAAATGTAATTAACACGTTCACTGCCATTGGCGAGTTGACTCGTCAAAAAAAATCCAACGGTTGACTGCCATTGACGAGTCAGTCGTCAAAAAAAAAAAAAAAAAAAAATTGACGGTGGGACGTGGATCAATGCTCCCCACGTCTCCTATAAAAATATGGGAGCCACCGAACGTGTACAACCCATTCCACCGACCCACTAAGTGGCGACAGTGCTCACCAGACTAGAAAAAGCCGAGCCAAAACTGCAGGGGAACGCGCGAGGAAACCATTCTCATACTGTAAAATGGATTGGCGAAAACGCTTTCGCTTTTGCGCATTATCGCGCTGGGAGCTGGCGGTGGGGGATTGCAAATTTGCATAATAGATTATGCGTGCAACACACTTTGAAACACCGGCAGAAAGCCCACAATCGCACGCAGCTTCATTCCAGCTGAGCTCACAACCGAAACGACTCATGCAGACTCGCCCAAAGAGCAGCCGCCAGCAGCCAGGCAGCACAGACAGGCAGAGCCTCGCTTGTACCGCTGCAGCCACGGAGAGAGGAGAACACACACGGAGGGAGGAGTTTGAAGGAGAGGGGGGTTTCCTGCTGCTATGGAGGAAATTACTGTTCAAAACTATTGTTTAGATGTCTGACGTCTTACGCCAAAAATAAATGGTTAAAGTGACTGTTCTATCGAATTTCACAAAAAGCCATTTATCTCAGCATAAATTTTCAGACGCTGAAACCTTGGTGTATTCTACTGCTAATGCCTACATAACTACTAACTCTACAAACTAACTCTTTTAGACAGAGAAAGCACACATTCTATTAGTTCTTTTGAGATAATTTGTGTTCAAAATCTTAGCAGAAAAGAATCCTCGGCTCTTGAAAGATGAGCCAGAATCCTCAAAAAAAAACCTTGGCAGAACCTACCTACAGTATTGAAAAAACGGCTGGCAGTGAATGTGTTAAAAATATTTTGCAGTGCACTATGTTCCTTTCTTGTTTAAGAATGTTTCAGGAAATGAAAATGTAGCCTATTTAAATAGAATGATCAACAATAACAATCAAGGAAGTTACATGCTTGTAGGCTAGAGAAGAAGAAGCGTGCATGCACGCACATGTTGTGTTGAACCAACCAACAACCAATACGAATTGTTTAATCTGGCAATAAAGAAATGTGAACTTGACATGCTATTTTAATAGCCTACTCAAAAATGCACCTCCCACTATACAGCAAAGAGAGGAGTCAATGTTTCTTGATATATGCCATTCAGATCAGAATAGTTAGTCTAGTCATTAAGTTTGCTGATAATATTTCTGTCATGTTAAGTCTGTGTCATGTTGACTGGTGTATTCAGAGCAAATAGGGAGATATAGAGCATTATCATCATGCTATTGCTCTGAATGAGTGAGAAAAGGAGAAAATACTGAATAATTACATCACAACAGTATCCTAATGTTAATTTAAAATGAGATATTCCTCTAAATATGGCAAAACAATGTAAAAAAAAATGAGAGTCCCTTCCTCCCAGCACCCCCTGCTTAAAGTGACTTCCAGCGGCCCTGGCTTGCGGTACACTTATGTGCATTACATATGACGTAACTTTCAATCATGTCGGTGGGGGGACATTTTATTGTCCCTCCATTTCAAAACTCATTCCGGTGAGCCTGCAGAAGGCTTTGCTAGATGAGGGACAAACACTGTTAAATGAGGAAATGGCATTTCCTCATTCCTCACAACAAGTACGTCAGCGGATATGTGCGCGGCCCAAGGCAACGGCCAATCACAGCTCTCGTGCTGGTCACGTCATGTCGACGCCGCGGAGCCGATAGGATGGCCAGCTGCGGCGAACCCTCGGCGCAGTCGGCGCTGGTGATTTAGCGAATTAGCGTAAGCATAAAACCAGTTTAAGGGGGGAGTGGACAACTAGGACTTTTATTTAACAAGATACACTTATTTACCGATTCTAAAATGGCTGCATTTTATGTGGAATGGATAGTTCAAAACCTCAACTTGTGTATTACAGTTTTTCACAATTGTTAACACACAAAAAGCAAAGATTCTGCACAATTTGCACAACTTCACCCTGATTTTCCTTCTTTACACTCTGATGTCATTACACATCAGCTTGTTGTCAAAACACTACACACAATGTTCAGTTGTTGCACACACACTTCTCAAGTCAAATCTCAAAGCATCAACCTACAACACACAAATATTCAAATCTCTAAACATTCAGGTCTGTTGAGCAATTTGCAATCAGGACTGCAGCATGAAAGTGCCTCGAGCCTCTGTTTTGTTTGGTGAACAATGGAGAACTTTGAAGAGAGACAACCAGAGAAGGAGAGGGTTAAGAGTAAGAGGAGGAGGAGGAGGAGGAGGAAGACTACACTGAGACAGACATTTTACAAAAGGAGAAATAGCTCATTCTCTCCAGTGTCATTGTCATTCATATGGTGTGTTCCATTTCTATGATTGTGTTTTCAATGTTGCACTTCAGTGTGCTGTACATGCTTGGTAGAGTGCAGCAAATGCTTAGTTGTGTGTACTCAATGAATGGTATGTGTGTGTCATTTGAAAATATGGCTGTGTACCAAATGAAAACACCAGTTCCATTTTGTGAACAGTGAAGAGACTTGATGGCAAAGAGTCATCTTGCAAAAAGGGAGTGTCAGGTTTAGCATTGTGTGTGTGTGTGTGTGTGTGTGTGTGTGTGTGTGTGTGTGTGTGTGTGTGTGTGTGTGTGTGTGTGTGTGTGTGAGGTTTTCAGTTTTGTGTGTGCAGTTTGGAGAAAGCTGTTACTGTTTTGAGAAAGATGTGTTAACAATTGTGGAAAAACTGTAATGGAAAAAACGAAGATTTTTTTTTTCAAAAAAGAAACTATTTTCTCATTTTCTGGGAATTACAACTGGCCTAGATGTGGTCCCTTCCTCTGGGGTGTGGGGACATGTTTAAGCTGTATCAGTGTGCATGTCCAGCCTCTGACCTGAGCCAGCTCCCTGTAGGCAGTCTTGGCCAGGTTGTACGGCACCAGCAGGTTAGAAGCCAGGAAGTAGATGACCTCCAGGCCAGTGAAGATCATGGAGAACTTATTGATGAAGACGATGGTCTCCAGGGGGACCAGACACAGCCTGGCCACCAGAGGGAGCAGGTGGGCAGAGAAAAGCCAGATCCTCTTGGTCTGCATCACACAGGAGCATAGTGTACACACCACCAGCTGACCTGCAAGGACGGGGCGGACGCATGCACACACACACAGACACACACAGACACACACACACACACACACACACACACACACACACACACACACACACACACTCTCTGTAACTCCGTTGGGTCCCCCTAAGCGCACTCCCAGGAAATTTAATTTCAGGCTATTTTAATACAATCGCAAATATTGGTAATGTTAGGCTTTTGGAACATTGTCTGGTTGCAGAGATGACCCAGCTCTGACTAGCATTACTTAGCTCTCCCTAGCTAACTTTAGCTGCCTGCTATAGTCAATACACTGCTGATATGCAACATTGCATACCCAAATGCCAGCCGATCTGAAGGCATACATCTCTCTGATTGTGTACTTAGTAGTGAAAAATCATCTTTATGTCTGTTTCAGTGGTCTCCATGTCCGCTCACACAGTCCAGCCCCGCTAAGCGCACTCCCCGACTTTCAAGTCGATCAGACCGATGGTTCTAGAGATACGCGAAGGACATACAGACAGAGAGAGACAGACATTGCTGGCATTATAGTGTAGATGCCTGTTGAGGCAGGGGTGGATGTGTGTGTGTGTGTGTGTAGCGGCTGTAGCTCAGGAGGTAGAGCGGGTCGTCCACTAATCGCTTTGGATAAAAGAGGTCGGTGGTTTGATTCCCGGCTCCTCCGGTCTGCATGTCAAAGTGTCCTTGGGCAAGATACTGAACCCCAAATTGCTCCCGTTGGTGTGCCAGCACCCTGCGTGGTAACCTGCCGCCATCGGTGTGTGAATGGGTGAATGTACCTACTGACTGTAAAGCGCTTTGGATAAAAGCGCTATATAAATGCAGGCCATTTACCATGCCATTTGTGTGTGTGTGTGTGTGTGTGTGTGTGTGTGTGTGTGTGTGTGTGTGTGTGTGTGATGTGTGTGTGTGAGTGTGTGTGTGTATGTGTGTGTGTGTGTGTGATGCGTGTGTGTGATGGTATACCTATGAGTGCCGTGGTGAATCTGTTCATGGAGAGGGGTTCCAGGTAGACGGGTCCTTCATAGCCAGACTCCAGTTCACTGCGGACATAATCCCTGACAAAGAGAGGTCAAAAGGCATAAATGACAGGGACATACATTACATTTTGATGCATACCTTCAAGCTAACTTTCTACATACATTCAGATATCTTGAGGTGACAGGTCAAGGGACCATTTGGAAAATGGTAATGGCCGTTTTTCGCTCGCCAAAATTTTGTCTGACTTTGAATCATTCATTATTTAGCCCCCTTGCCGACAAGCTAGCATGACAAGCTTGGCCTCATTGGAAACCTTAGGTTGTCTACTTTCAAATCATATCCCTAACTTTGAGCTAGCTCAAAATTTGTCTCAGAAAGACAGCCTCACCGGCGTTGCTGCCGGCAATCCCGCGGGTCTCATAGGGGTAATAAAACATTTAAAAAAAACACATTTTGGACTTTTTTTTGGGGGGGGGGGGGATTATGAAAATCTTTATTTTAGAGGTCCTATGGATGCCAAAAATCCAGACTAGAAAAAGAAATAAGGGGGGTGCGCGTGGACCCCTCAAAAGTGCCCTACTACATCTGTTCCACCAAAGACTGGGACAAAATACAGTTTAGAATAGATTCATTTTGGCTGATATGCCCTCTATCAGTCTAGGTCACTGGTTCCCAAACTGGGTTACACGTCCCCCTAGGGGTTGTTGAATGAATGACCTCCCAGCGAGCGTTACCTGACGAGTGTGAGGCAGTGGAAAACTGCACTTCTCCGCCTCCTTTTCAGTTTCACTTCACGCTCATTTTCAATGTTCCCTAAAATATGTGTTTAGACCGATCGGTTGTCGTGTTTCAAGCCGCTTGCCACCAGAAGCTGCCGAACTTTCACGACTGACATCACGTCTTAAAGGAGAATTTCGTTTTTTTTTAACCTGGACCCCTCTCCTCACATTAATTATGATCCGACGACTCACCCAGTGATCTCCGCAGCGTTTCTGGCCGTCCTACGCGTTGGTTTGAGATCAATACTCTCCAATCCAGTCGTAAAATAGAGCTCCGTGGGGGCCAAGTGGCAGCCTGTCTTTCCTGCATCTAAATAGCCAGTTTTATTCCCGTTTTCGCCACATATCGTCATAATCTCATCCCTCAACAAACACCAGACTGATATTTCCCCCCGGGCTGATCCCTGGAGTCTCCCAGGGATCAAATTACCTCATTTGTGATCTCGGTCACCAAGTCTCGTCAAGTCCCACGATACTTTCCTGCCGGCTGGCCAACTACAGGTAGTATGGTAAGGTAAGGTATGCAGGAAAGACAGGCTGCCACTTGGCCCCCACGGAGCTCTGTTTTACGACTGGATTGGAGAGTATTGATCTCAAACCAACGCGTAGGACGGCCAGAAACGCTGCGGAGATCACTGGGTGAGTCGTCAGATCATAATTAATGTGAGGAGAGGGGTCCAGGTTAAAAAAAAACGAAATTCTCCTTTAACACCGAATTGCTGGCTAAGTTAATATTATATAAATGAATGCAAATCATAGTAAAGTGCCACTGAAAATCATTCCAAAAAGTTGACAGCGAGTGATGTCAAGTAACCAGGAACTACAAGAGCAACGTGAACCACGTGATACTTTTCCAAGCCCGCTATTGGATGATAACTACAATACGTCATGCATGTCGGACCCTAAACAACATAGCTGTCCGCTCTCTTTGCCGGGGAAAAGAGAAGTTGACAGAGTTAGCGATCACAAAATATGACCAGAAAATGCGAGTGGCAACAGTTTTATTTTCATTTGTTGAGACCTGTCTCAGTTGTTAACACGTTCACTGCCAATGACGAGTTGACTCGTCAAACACAATCCAACCGTTCACTGCCAATGACGAGTTGAGTCGTCAAAAAAAAAAAAAAAAAATTTTGACGGTGCTACGTGGATCAATGCCCCCCGCGTCTCCTATGGAGATATTGGAAGTATTGAATGTGTATAATCTATTTTACCGACCAGCTAGGTGGCGACGGTGCTCTCCCGACAGAGAGAAAGTCAACCAAAAGCAGCCCCATTCTCAAGGAAATGGCTTGGCGATTTTACAGTCATCAGTCACCAGACTCGCCCGAGAGCGGCCGCGCCAGCAGCAGCACACAGAGAGCGGAGAGCGGTGCTGGCGTGGGGGATTGCAAATTTGCATAATAGATTATGGGTGAAACACACTTTGAAACGCCCGCAGAAAGGCCAGAATCGCACGCATTCCGAAAACCCAGAAACGAACGAGCCTCATTCTCATACTGTAGGCGGGGACGCTTTCGCGCTGCTGCGCACGGGCGCACGGCGGTGGGGGGTTCCAGAAATGGACTGGGTGGGCAGCATAAAGCCTAGAGTCGCACGGGGCTTCATCGGGGCTCTCAAACCCAAGAGACGAGTGAGCCCTATCCACACTCGCTGCCAGGGAGGGAGGCTGCTCAAACTCGCAGCAGCAGCAGCAGAGCACTCGCTTGTGACAAACGCAGGCTGAAAGCCACCAGACACGCCCACGGAGGGAGGAGTTTGAAGGAGAGGGCGTTCGGAACTATATTGTTTGGATGTCTGATCTCTCACTGATGCCAAAAATAAATGGTTAAAGTGACTGTTCTGCCTGTTTGATTGAATTTCACAAAACTGCGATTATCTCAGCTTTCACTCTCAGACGCTGAAACCATGCTGTACTCAACGGCTAATATCTACATAACTCTACAAACTAACTCTTTTAGACAGAGAAAGCACACATTCTATTAGTACTTTTGTGAACTTTGTGTTCACAAACTCCAAGCAGAAAAGAATCCTCGGCTCTTGTAAAATGAGCCAGAATCCTCAAAAAACTGCTTGGCAGAAGCTACCTACAGCAAAAAAAAAACGGCTGGCAGTCAATGTGTTAATAAAGGACTGGGTTTTCCCTCTGTAGGGATCGTTTTAAGTACACGAAATCTCCCGTTGGCCCACCGTCTAACAGTGAAGCTCAAACATCCAAGTGAAAAAAACAGATTTCTTTACTTGAGGGCAGCGTTTCTCAACTGGTGGGTCGCGGGGCCGTTTTGATTGGGTCGCGGACATTGGCCAATTTTTTTTTTTTTTTTCATATTTCATTTGAGTTCAATTCAGATGATTGAAACTGGATTAGCATGGCCCCAGTTTAATTAAAAGTTATGACCAGTTTAACTAAAAAGCATATAGCCTGCCTGTGATTCAAGAAAGGTCTGCCTTTTTATTTCATATTAGTTAAATTCAGACTATTGAAACTGGATTAGCATGACCAGGTTAACTTGTTTTATTATTATTATTATTATTATTATTATTATTATTATTATTATTATTAATAACTTGTTTAAAAACATATAGGCATGTAATTCAAGATAAGTCTGCCTTTTATTTCATATTTCATACAGTTCAAATAAGACTTTCTGAGCATGACCAGTTTGACTTGTTTAAATTTAAAAACATATAGGCCTGTAAGTCTGGCAAGTCTGCCTTATTTCAATTGGTTTTTAGCCCTAGTTGCACTTCTGTTGCACTTTTTTGTTCATTTGAGGTTTATAACAGTGCATGAAGGCATTGTGTATTAAAGTAATGTGCTATTTTTTGTGCAAAAAATTTGAGTGGTTTAAAAAAAATTTGGGTCGCGACTTCATGACAAGGAAAATAGCGGGTCCTGAGGCGACACCAGTTGAGAACCACTGCTTTAGGGGATTTTAAGTGATAATCTCAAAGGTTTCAGTTTCGTTCTCTTGGGCGACACTTATGGCGATGAGTGGTAATTGCAGGTGAGATCGAAACAGTGTTGGATGGTCACCACCGACACCCAGATCATAAATGCTGCAATACTGAAAATGCAACGGCTTCCATCAATGGACCATTAGGCTCAATCACCATTGTGTTAAGTCAGTTAGAATTAACAGAAATTTATTTACATGAACATCTTTGAGATGATCACTTTAAAGTCCAAAAGGACCCAGGATAGGTTACACATTCAAGCATCATATCCTGTTTACTGGTAAATATGAATACTAGTATATGCAAATCTGTGTTTGTTTGTTTGTTTGTGTGTGTGTGTGCGCGTGCATGTGTTTGTGTGTGAGTGTGTGTGTTTGTGCGTGCATGCTTGTTTGTGTGCACGTGTGTGTGTGCGCGTGTGTTTGTGTGTGAGTGTGTGCGTACCTGGAGACCTGGTGACCAGCGAACAGCAGCAGGGCTGTGAGAACGTAGAGATAGAGTTTAACAAGGTGCTGACGAGGCAGAGTCAACAGCACCAAGCTCAGGATGTAACCTGCAACACACATGCACACACGCACACACACACCCCCACACACACACACACACACAGGAAAAAAGGAATAATCAAAAACACTATAAAGAGGTCAGTGTGTGTGTGTGCGTGCGTGTGTGTGTGTGTGTGTGTGTGTGTGTGTGTGTGTGTGTGTGTGTGTGTGCGTGTGTGTGTTATGGAGGCCAGTCCACTGTGCTCTTGGGAACCTTGAATGCAGCAGGAATCTTCTGTAGCCTGGACACAATCCTCTCATTCCATTGACTGAGCCTCCCCTGAAACTGCCCCCTGGGGAGGCCCACCTCCCACATCCTCTCTCTGGGGCCTCTTTTGTTCATTTTGTACATCAATGATTTCAATAATGCATCTGACGTCTTACACAAAGTACACTAACCTGCTCCTGTCCCACAAGAGCACTCTTGTGCTACAGCAGGGATACTCAACTTTCTTTGCCCGGGGGCCACTTTCGTGAAATGATAGAAGGCCAGGGGCCAGTTAATAAACAATCAATATACATTTTTCTGTAGCGGATTGTAGGTTTTTGGGGTGTCAGCCAGAGTTTAGTCTGACAATGTTGTGCACACCGGATTAGTTAGGTTAAGTACATACATAAGTGCCTGGGTAGCGAGCAGACGGCGGTATTTGACAATTTAGCAGCTAAATCATAGATTATTGAAAGATATTCCATATTCCAGACTGAAATGCTATAAGTATTGGGCAGGAGTATTGGCCAGAACGACATGAACATTTGGACACTTATTCAGCGGGTATCTTGCATGTTACGTTCAGGTGCACTGTAAAAAAAAAAAAAATCCATCACGGGCCACACAGGGGGCGCTGCCAGTTGAGTATCACTGTGCTACAGGAAACGATAAACATGGAGCTGGAGAAAGTGGACAGTTGGTTTAAATTAGTAGTGGGAGTCGATTAAAAAATGAATCTAATTAATTAGAGGCTTTGTAATTAATCTAAACTAATCGCATTTTAATCGCATATCAATATTTGACACAAGTAGCAACATTTTTCAATTCAAATGGATTTTGGTATAGTTCTTTATTTCAGTAGACTGAATTAGTGACCAGTTTACAGGTTAAAAAGCAAACATGAGCACAGGTTAAAATGCACAATCGGCACTGGTTAAATTGCAGACATCATAGTAGCTTCACTAACTAAAATAGAACTTTCAGTTATAAACAAAAGGAGACCAGACCAACAGGACATGTTAAGGGGTATGGAGGAGGTTCAGGAGTCTAGTAAGGTATGGTATGGGTCAAACATTTGATTATCTCTGAATGAGAAAACAAATTTCATGCAAATCCAACCAAACCAGGCCAAATCGGGGGGGTAGACCTACTGATAAAAACAATGGACAGGGCATTTTGCCTTAACACCAGTCCAATACCCACTGATATCACAACTGACACCACTGATGTGCCAATGACTGCAGCTGTGTCTATGCATTACAATATTAACCTGTGTAGTGCAGGAATAGAGCAAAGCAGTTGATGTGTGTATGTTTCACAATAAATACACGGGGACAACAGAAAGTATTTGTACTCGGGGTGCCCACACATTTTCATGGATACAATTTCAAAACTACTTTTCCATGACTTTTCAAGGCTCCAATAATAGAATTTCCTTGTAATGTGAGGTGGTGACTCAGAATCAATACCAGAAATTATTACTACACTGGACAAATAGGACACACCTCTTTACATTGGATTTGAATGCTTTAGAGCAGTGGTCCCCAACCACCGGGCCGCGGACCGGTACCGGGCCGCAACGCATTTGGTACTGGGCCGCGAGCCCGGTCAAAATAAATAAACTAGAACGACCGCAACGCGGACTTATGCCTCCGCCATTAGTTCATTCTTGAGTCCAAATCGCCATTTGAAGCAAATTGGAAGAAATTCCGTCAAGGCGTTACTGAGATGTTGCTTTACAGAGCTTGGAAATTGGTGTCTGTGAGGTCACAGTGACCTTGAACTTTGACCACCAAAATGTAATCAGTTCATCCTTGAGTCCAAGTGGACGTTTGAGGCAAATTCGAAGAAATTCCATCAAGACATTCCTGAGATATCGCATTAACAAGCTTGAAAATGGCATTCGAGAGGTCACAGTGACCTTGACCTTTGATCACCAAAATGGAATGAGTTCATCCTTGCGCCCAAGTCGATGTTTGAGCCAAATCAGAAGAAATTATATGAAGCCGTTCTTGAGATATTGCGTTAACAAACTTGGGAATGGCGTTCGTGAGGTCACAGTGACCTTGAACTTTGACCACCAAAATCTAATCAGATCATCCTTGAGTCTAAGTCGATGTTTGAGGCAAATTTGATTAAATTCCGTCAAGGCATTCCTGAGATATGGCGTTAACAAGCTTGAAAATGGCGTTGGAGAGGTCACAGTGACATTGACCTTTGACCTTTGATCACCAAAATGTAATCCGTTCATCCTTGCGCCCAAGTCGACGTTTGAGCCAAATTGGAAGAAATTCCATCAAGCCGTTCTTGAGATATCGCGTTAATGAACATCGGACGGACGGATGGACGTGGCATAATAAATAAACAAATAAACATAGGCTATAATGTTATAGGCTGTGTGTGGTAGTTGCATTGAACTTGGCGTACAGTATGTCTGTGCTGCACCTTTACTCACCCCTGCCACACCCACAAACACACATGATGCACGCCAGGTCATTCAATGGTGATGGTGATGGCACATGTGCGGGGTGCAGTGAGCTTGACAAAACGTCACTTTGAGTTTCTTCAGAATAGGCGGGGGAGATAAAAGGAGGGTGCACCGTGCTCAGGAAGTGGTAGGGAGGATGTGGAAAGAGGGAGAGACTGTTTGTGCGCAATTGGCATGCGGACTGCAGAGCAGCCTGCACCTTTCCTCAGCCCTGCACCCACAACACACACGCGGTGCAGCGAGCTTGAGAAACGTCACTTGAGAGTAGGGGTGCTCCAAAAAATCAATTCTGAAAGGATCGCGATTCTTAATGCCACGATTCCTGGATCGATTCCAAACTCCCAAGAATCGATTCTTAAAATTGTAAAATTGTAAAAAAAAAAAAAAAAAAAAAAATTACAGTGCACCTGAACGCAACATGCAAGATACCGACTGAATAAGTGTCCAAATGTTCATGTCATTTGTGTACTGTACTGCCACGGTGCCACCACCTCTTGCACTTAAGAACTCTGGTTAATGTTTTCCCCCCAAAAGTCTACAGATCCCCCCCAGCCAAAAATCCATCTTATCTGAAGAACATAAGGGGGGAATTCCCCCCTAGTTTGCAAAATTAATTTAGGCCCTGACTGTAATACAGAAGTTGAATTTGAAGTTCAGCATTAATACATTTGTCATTTTTTGTCTTATATTTACCTTTGTGTGTTATTGCAATATAAAACTACATACGGTAATTGAGAATCGATTCTCGATTCTGGAATCGAGAATCGTTGGAATCGAGAATCGATTCTGGAATCGGATCGTGACCCCAGGAATCGGAATCGGTTCGGATCGTGGCTTAGCCGGATCGGAGCACCCCTACTTGAGAGTTTCTTCAGAATGGGGGGGGGGGGGGTGAAAGAGACCCGCCGCAGCCACGTGGAAATGACGGTGGGCTGAAAAGTAGGCTATGTTTGACATCTCTGCATTTTGGATCAAAGTCAAGGCTAAATATCATGATAACGCAAAAGCACTGAAAACGTTGCTTCTATTTCCAACATCATCATTATCTCTCCCACCGCAAGGAAAATACGTGCTGTGTGTCTAATATCACCCCCTATTGAGATAAAACTACATTTTATCTCAATATCTTAATTTTATATTAAAAATAAAGGTGTGTCCTATTTGTCCAGTGTAGTAATAATTTCTGGTATTGATTTGGAGTCATTGTATCACATTACATGGAAGCTATTGAAAAAAAGACTTTTCCAGGCGTGGAAAATGAGATATTGAAATTCCATGACTGTTCCAGGAACATGACTGTGGGAATCCTGTGGACTGTAACAGGTTTTATGTATGTGTTTGACGGGTGTGCGCGGGTGTGATTGATTGTCATCACACTAACTGTCACTGACTGTTAGTTCAGGTAGAGAGCCAGGTATTTGTACTAGAACAGGGGGTTGTCGACTCACCTACTTCGTACTAGGGATGGGAATTTCATGCATTTTCCTTAACCGTTCGTTGCGCACCTTAACGATCAGTTAATCGGTTAATTGTTAACGTCGTTTCCCCCGGAAACCCCCTCCAGAAACTACCAAGTGGTACGCTCCGCATCTCCGTTTCACATGCAGCAGACAGGTGACAAACAATTCATCCGCGAAAAGTAATAAATATACATTTAATTGCCGAGATATGTCTGTCTTTTGATTTTCACTGAAATGTTTTGTGTAAATGAGTACAACCTGTTTCTATGTATGATTAACTCCATAAAATGACTACTATCACCTGATGCAACATCAGAGAGGGGGAGAGAGAGATGCAGCGATAATAACACAACTTCTCAGTAATCACTTTAGCCTTCCTGTCATTACAAGTTGCTGTCTTGCTTTTTGGTGTTTCAAGAGTAAGTATCTCCACTCCACGGACATGTTGAGTTACAGCAGCCTGCAGTGCTGTAGGCTTAGCGCGCTGCAAACTGTGGAATGGAATTTCTGGAGCGGAGGCATGTCTCATGTTAGGTTGGGGGCTCAGCGCGAGCCATGCTGGATCGGCACACACGGCACGTGGATCGGCAATATACGATCCGTGAATTACGTCAGTATCGGCACCCGATACCGATATTGGATCGGCCCCATCCCTAATAATTAGCCTAAAAACAACCTTTGAACAGCCGCCTGTCCTTGATAGTCATTTCAACAAAGGGGGATGTGATCGCTTGGTTCAATGAACTTGATGAAATCCCTCGCTGTCCACCACGCTTTTTTCCACCATAAAGCAAGGCTTCTGTGTTATTGTCTCTGCACGCACGATGCCTGCTCCAATCGCCTAGTATTCATATTTAGCTATAACTTTTATGAGTGACAGCGTCCACAATCAGCATCCAGCGATAATGGAATGTAACGTGACGTTCAGCGATGCTCGTCGGGGAATCATAAATTGCCCCTGGAGTTGAATTTTGAGAACGGCGTCGCAGTATTTACACATTTACTTTTAGAGTGTAATCCTTCTATGCTGTTGCTAGCACGAGCTTGCGGCTAACTTTAGCATCTGTTTTGTTTCATGTCGTTTCCTCAATTCACTTCCTACTTCCTCATGCATGCGTGACGACCTTCTCACGTGACCACTCCTTCTGTTGCACTAGCTGAGTGAGGTACGCCCTCTGCTGGACTGGTATAATTAACACACTGTGAGCTATGAAGACTGAATTGATGACACAAAGTAACAATGTTGTCGGTCAAAACAGTTAATTCATTTTAATCGGTTATGTCCTTAACGGCAGTTAACCGACTATCGGTTAATCATTAACATCCCTACGTAGTACAAGTAGAGAGTCTGATATTTGTACTGGAACAGGGGGTTGTTGACTCACCTACGTAGTGCAGGTAGAGAGCCAGGTATTTGTACTGGAACAGGGGGTTGTTGACTCACCTACATAGTGCAGGTAGCGGGGCAGGTATAGAGAGCCCCAGGGATGACGTATTTTTGTAGGCTGAATGCGGAAGTCCCGAACTTCCTGGTTCTTCACTGTTTCTGTCTATGGGATTTTTGAATGGGTTTTTGGCGCGATGCTTCAAATAATGTCTGTGGGCAACGCAAGTTTAATCAAACGCGAACCAAGGTTCAGCGGGATAATCTTCACACATGAGGACCACTTTCATGAGTTTTGAAGCGTAAATGCGAGCCCTAGAAGTAAAAAGCTCAAGCTAAGCTAATCCAGAACTACACACTGTCGCATAGGCTTCCACGTCACGTCAGCACTCAACCTGGAGTGTTGTTGATGTGTGCGCTGCTGTGCACTGATTACCCCGGGCTGAAGGGGCTGAACCAGGTGAGGGAAAGATATTTCCGTGTTCGTCCTTTGAGTGGTGACGTTATTGACGTACGTATATATCTCCATCGACTCAAAAGTGTAGTCTCATTTAGCCGTTTGCTAGCTAGCCACCCTTTTAACGGCACATAAAAGCTTCAAAACTCATAAAAGTGGTCTTCATGTGTGAAGATGATGTTACTAAACACTGGTTCGCGTTTGATTAAGCCAGCGTTGCCCAGAGAGATTATTAGAAGCATCGCGCCAAAAACCCATTCAAAACTCCCATAGGCGAAAACTGTGAAGAACCAGGGCTGTTAGCATCGATGATTCCGGACTCGTTCCTGGGGCTCTCTATTTGTACTGGAACAGGGGGTTGTTGACTCACCTACGTAGTGCAGGTAGAGAGCCAGGTATTTGTACTGGAACAGGGGGTTGTTGACTCACCTACATAGTGCAGGTAGAGAGCCAGGTATTTGTACTGGAACAGGGGGTTGTTGACTCACCTACATAGTGCAGGTAGAGAGCCAGGTATTTGTACTGGAACAGGGGGTTGTTGGAGAGGCTGGAGCGCTGGATCTTCTGGAAGAAGGAGCTGACGTCCCAGCGGTAGAGGACGTCCAGTAGCATGATGCTGGGGACACGCAGAACCACGTTCAGCACCGCCTCCACACGCTCCTTCACTGCCATGGCCTCAGCGCAACCTCTGACCCAACGGGCAGCCAGGCACAACAGACCACTAAGATGGGGAGTTCACAGAGGGCCCGCTGGGGAGAGAGAGACAGAACCAGAACAATTCAAGGTCCCATCTTGGGTAAAACAGGATTTCCTTGCTTCTTTGATTATAAAGGACTTGGGCATGCTATAAACATTATGGACGTTAGGGGTGTCAAAATTAATCGTATAATCGATGCATCGCGATTAGGGATGTCGACGGTTAACCGTTAACCGCCGAGAACATCTTTGGTCGGTTAAGCATGTCGGTTAAACGGTCAATTTCCATGTTCATTTGCATATAACAGTTTGATTGATTGGTTGATTGAAACGATTTATTTCAAACAGTTAAAACAATACACAAAGTGAAAAAAACAGTAAACATAACAGTCTAATAGACTTCATCAAAAGGAAAATACGTAAACTCAAACATAAAAAAGGCGAACTGTTTGAAAAGGGGCAGGAAGAAGCCTAGGCTTATCGAGTCCTGCCCCCAAATCATTCATAAACAAAATCATACATCCATATATTATATGCATATCCCAACTCTCATGCTCCTCCCCACATGCTCATGCATACACATACATACATATGCATGTATATACACAAACGTACACAAACTTACCCATACACATACATCATAAATCCACCTACAAATCCCTATCAATACCCATTCCCAATAATACAATCCAACATTACCCCAAAAACCCAATGCTTTGATATCAACCTGTGTTGAACCAATGCATCCAAGAATCCATCCAATGTACACAACAATTCTTTACATAATGTATATTACAATATAATAGTGTTGCCAATGTGGCGATCCCCCCCCCCCCCCCCCTCCTTCGTGGTCAGCAATGTAACATAAGTATATTAAATGATGGGGCAAGTATTAATCAAGCTAGATTTGGAAATGAACACATGGTTAATGTTGATTTTATCTACCTGATGTCTGATCAAACGCATTCCACAGCGAAGCACACACACAGCTGAACACCTGCTGCAGTCACAGTGAAGTGAGCGCACTGACTGCCCCGCCCCTCTGCTGCTCCTGTCTGAGCACACAGCTCAGATGTGCTCTGTGACCATTTCAGAATGATTAACACACACCCAGCGAAACAATCAGCTCATACAAAGTTTTGTTAACTCCGTGTGTGCTGTCATTACTTTTTCTTCACGGTCTCATTCGGTCTAACTCTCTCCCTCCCTCTCTGCATGTTCATCATGCACACGCATGCATACGCTCGCACTCAATGATGAAACAGTAGTTTTTACCGTGTTACAAAAATGCAGACATGAAGCTGTCGAATTGACGATCGAAAAGTATCAATTAACGTTAGTCCTTACTGTCCAACACATGGCAGTTCGGAGAAATTGTTTCACAACAAGAGACTGCGTGCGGAGTGCGGACTCGTCTTTATAATGTTGTGGAGCCCTGCAAGACACAGAGAGCGCAGCCCTCGTCGCGTGTGTGAAGAGAGAGGCATTTTTTGCAAATTTGAAAAATTATGATTTTCAACATCCCTAAAAAGAAAGAAAAAGTAACAGCATACAGTGATCAGCTAATTAGATGCATGTCACTCATCCCCCCCCCCCCGCACACACACACACACACACACACACACACATTTGTTGATATAGTGTTTACCAGCTAAAATTACACACAACTTGTTTATACCATCTAGATCATTAAAGTGTTCAACGTAGTTTGAGAGCTGTAAACAGTTCTGAATGAATGTCCACATAAAGTTCACAATGAATAAGTGCATGGACTTCTGATTCAATAGAACCATTGTTACAAAGAGTAGAGAAACGACTATCAGCTGGGGGATTTGTATATCTACCAGTTTCTATGGCTAAAGGAGCTACCCCACATCTAAATTTGGCTAAAGCGCTTCTGTACTGTCTAGATAGGATATTTTGTACATATGGCTCGGTTTCAATAACATTCTTGAATTGACAATAGGTGCGCAATTTGTTGCCCTCTGGTCTATTCATCTGCTTTTAATCTGCTTTTGTTCCTTTAATCTGCTTTTGTTTTTGTTCTGTCTCTGACAGTGCGGTGTCTAAATTCTTCAAATCATTTGTAGAATATATCACATCTGTATGGGCCAGGTGGGACATATTAAGAGAGCTAAGATGCGTTCTCACACTGTACATATAGTTTTTCACATTTTTTTCCACATAGTTTTTCACGTGGTCCCCAGATAAAGCCACACCAGCCATGTAAGGACAAAATTAGGGCTCTCCCGAATACCATATTTGGAGTGTTGCCACTTCGGGGAGATAAAATCATTCCTAAGCTTCTATGCTCGGCGGGGACGTTGTGCGTTCTCAGCTGTGGCGATGCCACTGTGTGTAGTGGCTTGAAGAATATCAGACAACAGTAGCACTGTGACTGACACCCAGCAGGCAACACACTGCAGACAAACAGAGGAACAAACAAACGTGTACTCCTAACCACTGGATCCTTTGACTGAGTCAGAGTCATTTCCAGTCTAACCTTAGCACACTTGAACTCCTCTGTCAGGCTAGATAATGGCAATTCCAATATGCCTTTCCCATATAAGGCTGCACTGCTTAGGCAGCGTGGGACTCCAAGCCATTTTCTAATGAATGAGTGAATCATCCTTTCTAGCTTTTCAACCTTTGAAAGGGGAACCTCATACACGGTCAGTGGCCACATCAACCGAGGCAACAATCCAAACTGCAAACACCACAACTTTAACTTTCCTGGGAGCCCTGACTTGTCTATACTTGAAAGTTGAAATACCGTGAATAATTTCCTGGCTCACCTCCTCAAACTGTCCCTTATCACTGAGACTTGCATCATACCATCTTCCCAAACTCTTGACTGGTTTCTCTAACACTGTAGGCACCACCTCATCATTTATAACAAACTTCTCACCTACTACCCTTCCTTTAATGATTGAAATACTCCTGGACTTACTTGGCTTCACTTTCATTCTAGCCCACTGCAGATTACTATTTAACTTCAACAATCTGCTAGTACATGGAGCGGTTAACGTCATAGTCGTCATGTCATCCATGTATGCCCTAATTGGAGGGAGCCGCAGCCCTCCCTGCAGCCTTTCTCCACCCACTACCCATTGTGAAGCCCTAATAATAATCTCCATTGCCATGATTAATATATGCATGTCGTGTTAAAGTTGTGTGAACTGTCGCAGTTTTTTTTTATTGTAAACCGGTCAGCCGGCTAGAGTCAGATGCTCAAACTCAAATAGGGTTCCATTGCCATTGCCACCCAGTGGTTTGTTTACCAAAATACTGCTCGGCTGATCCCTCCACAACAGCCTGTTCTCCCTGCTACCCTCAGGGAGAAGATACAGGGTTTCGAAAGCACGCACAAATCGCTTGAGGAACAGTTTCTTCCCGCAGGCCACGAGACTCCTTAACATACACAAATAGTGTAGTAGCCGCACTGTACCGTACTGTAGCTGCTACCATTACGTATGTCTAACGTTTAATTGTATGTTTAATAAGGAATATGCTATTTGCACCTGTATGTCAAATACGCCGAATTTAAAATGCCGAGTTTAATTGTATGTTTAATAAGGAATATGTTATTTGCACCTGTATGTCAAATACGCAGAATTTAAAATGTTTAAGCACGTCTAAAGTACCCGACACATGCACCTATGTGCAGTGCAGAATATGCCACTGTCTCTGACTTGTCTTATCACTATACTGCCTTATGCTTGTCGTGTCTCTTGTTGTTTTTGCACCCATATGCCCTGTTATATTTGTACTATTTGCACTATGTTGTAAACGGAGTCCACAGCACAAGAATTTCACACGTGATACTTGTACCATGGAGTGACAATAAAAATCTTGAATCTTGAATCGTATAGCTACTGAAAAAAATCGGTGTTTGGTCAGGGTGATCCACGATCAGTGGCCAAAAAAAAATTATGGTGCACCCCTAGTACTAACTAACTAACTATCTCTCTATCTATCTATCTATGTCATTTCACAGGTCCCATTTAAAGTCTGTCATCTGTCATAAGAAAATAATCGCCCTTTGAAAATAAAACAGGTTGACAGCATTTCAGTTTGCTCAACATGTGCTCTCTCAGCACAACGTGCTATTTTGAGACAGGTACTACTGCACTTGTGGTTTAACTTTTAACACAACATGACTTTCGTTTCCAACTTCTGTACATGCTGGTTTCCTTAAAGTCTCCCCAGGGTTGTCAACAGCAGCCCGGGGACAGGATCCTGACAACTTGCATAACTCTATGTTCATCTAAAGAAGGGAGATCACTTCGTAGATCTTAACCACCATGTAATGTGATGTCATCCACTACAATAATATCCTATATGGTTAGATTTAGTCGGCTGGATTGTGGATTGGTACCATGGGCGCTAAGTGAGACACCGACACTAACGTTAGAATGAGTGCTGCATGGATTGTAGCACGCCATGAACTATAGTAACCCCACCGTCTGTGACAGAAACAACTATGCGACCGCAAGACTGCAACACTCCACCTTAGCTTCTGGGCTTGCTTGCACACTGCGTTCTAAGTACGGGACACAACAAACAAACAAACACAAGAGCAAAGTCGATTGTCCTATGCTGCAAGTTTATACAAGTGACACACAAATATAGCCAAGTTCGTGCTGTGTCGAGATGATGAAGTGCATCGAGCAGCAGCCAGCAATTCCAGCTAGCATACTTTTAGCTAGCTTTGCTATTGGCTAACGAGCAGCTACCTACCCTGCCCCTGTGAGGACTGTTGACAACAGTCCTGAAAGGGGCTAGGCTAGCCAGTGTCAACAGACAAGCTATACACACAACGGAAGTAAATAACACATAAAACTACATATTGACTCTACAATCACACACGCTACATATCTACACTATACAAGATAACACACAGTGGTTGATGATAAACGTAAACTTGTTCCTCTAAAGTCCGTCCGTAGACTGCTTTAGCTAACAGTTAGCCTAGCTAGCCAGGCGCAGGCTGTCTGCGTGCAGGCAAGGCAACTGAAAACAAACAAACAAAACCTACATTTGGAGGAGGATGTTGACGCCGTGTGGAACAGTTTCAGGATGCCTGTCGGCTCGGATATGAACCATTTTAACTCGGGATAGCCCGTTAGTTGGCCCGGGATAACGGTCCCATCGATGGAACCCCCTCAGCTCCGCTCATCTCTTCGTCTTCTTCCTCTTTCGTGTTTAATGGCGGTCGGCCTCCTTAAATGGTGCATTACCGCCACCTACTGGACTTTGACGTCTTCTCATAGTGCATTTACAGTGTCCATCCTGTATCCACCCCCAATGATCCACCCCATGGACTAGTGAACAGCCAGGAATGGGTCTCGCGCTACTTTTGCATGCTAAAATAAAGCTGATAATGTACAATTTGATTCAAGGGGGGGGAAACCCTTTCAGAGTACAACACAAACTGTCTATTTTGCTGCAACTCGACAGTGCTGCTTAATCCAGGACCTTACTTCCTCCTGGAACTCTGAACTCCTTGGAGTGTGAGATGTCGCGACTCTTCTATCTACACAGCTCTGCCATGGACTAGATAAGATCCACCAATCGAGACAGTCCGCATGTCTGGGAACGCCCATACAGGCTCTAGGAACGCCCATACAGGCTCTAGGAACGCCCACAATAGACGCTGGGTTAGCTGGCTCAGCCTTGCTGGGGGCAGGGTCAGGGTGGGGTAAATTCCCCCGTTCTATCCATTCAGCAAAGTTAGAATTTAGATATATTCTAATATATATAGATATTAGAATATAGATATATCGGCGGTTTTACCCCACTCGCGCGGAAGCCGTTTAACATTTTTGTGGGCGTTCCCCCACATGCCGACTGTCTCTTTAATAACTACTGTTGATGCCGGTTGATGCGCGAGGAAGCAGCCATCTTGGATTTGTTGAGGTCGGGGCTGCTGAGAGGCTCCTCCGAGTTTGGCACAGAGAAAAGGAAAATCCGAGCATTGGTGACGTCACCGGCGGACTCGACTGAAACTGAAAGCGAGAACTTCTTCATTCATTCAACTTTTCAGAGGTTTCAAACAGTGTGTGTGCCAAACATTACTCATTATCTCTCTATACAAAGGTAAAGACAAACCCACGCCGTGCAGCGTAGTGAGCTAACGTTAGCTAGCTGGCTGTGCTACACCGACTGTTGTACAATTGCTGCATGTCAATGTTAGCCATCTCATGCTAAAAATATCAACATCAGACAGGGACGCGTGTCTGCTTTGATTAACGTTGTCTTTGTCTGGTGAATCAGCCAGGCAGCCAGCCAAAGTCAACACATGCTGCATAACAATAATAATGAAATCATATTTTCATCGAATTAGTGTTTTATGTAACTAGATGCACTGATATTTCCTGTTTTTTTTTGTCATTTATTGTGGTTTTAGCTTGAAAATATATTAATTTGTATACTAAAAGCCAACAGTGCACAGTACCTGTTCCGTTCTAGCGTTAGTTATATCTTATTTTTTTGGCTACTTGAAGGTGCTGGTGTCGTGCCGAGTTTTGCACCCCTGCCGATAATTGCATCCCCACCTTCCGGGAGCATATTTTGTAATGATTTATACGTAAACTTAACTGTTTAAAAATGATATAATAATCTGGGTAGACGTGATCTCCAAGCCAGGGGGGTCTGTCCTGGCTCATGGAGACCGACTTTGATGCATTAGATCCGCGTGGAGGTGACTTCCATGCTTGGGGGCTCTCTTCTGGCTCATGGAAGCTGACGTTGGTGCTTAAAATCCGGGTACAGATGACCTCGAGACCTGGGGATCTCTCCTGGCTTTATGGAGGGGGGTGCAAATGTCGGCGGTTTGTACCGAGATTTGCATCCCTTTAAGTTAAAACAGTCCCAAAATATGGTGGGGGTTGCCATTCTCGGCAGGGGTGCAAAACTCGGCATGACACCGGAACTGCGCTCCTGCCCACTAACCCCTGTCTATATCCCTCTCTTTTCCAGGTTTATGTGTTTGTCCAACTGGAACTATTTGGCAGTGAGTGTGTGACTTGTGTGTGCGTGTGTGTGTGTGTGTGTGTGTGTGTGCTTACTTGCCAGGCTAATTCCAGCCCACAGTGTGTATGTGTGAGAACGTGCTGCAGCTACGTATGTCCGTGTCAGTGATCATCAAGTGGGGCGGTCAGGAGTACTCCATCAGCTCTCTGTCTGAGGAGGACACAGTGATGGACCTCAAACAGTCCATTAAGACCTTGACCGGGGTGCTGCCCGAGAGACAAAAACTACTGGGACTCAAGGTCAAAGGTTAGAGGCCATTAGAGAACATATTTCACCATCTTCAACTTTTGTGTTCGTGCATTTAAAATGGTTACGTGGGTTTGTAAATGCAATGAATCCCTCTCTCTTCCCATCCCCATCTGGTCCGGTTCTCCCTCCAGGTAAGCCAGCAGAGGATGAGGTGAAGCTGGGTTCTCTGAAGCTGAAGCCCAACACCAAGATCATGATGATGGGCACCAGAGAGGAGAGCCTGGTAAGATTAATTGACTGACTCACAAGCTGTCTGATTGGGACACGGATTTAGGGTTAAATCAGACTCGGGTTCGTTTTCTCCCTTGGTGCCATTTGTTTGGGCAGGTGTGAACCAGTGGGGAAACTAGGGTTTTCCTGTGAAGACGCTGAAGTAATCTTGAAAGCTGTAGTTCCTCGAATGGCCACTTGGGGCTGGGTGCAGTAGGCATTCACCCCATGTTAAAAGGCCCGACTTTGTAACAGGATTAAACATCTTTCCAGTATGGGGCAAAACACGGTTTTGGTCTATATATCTAATTTCGCCTTTTCATAACACCTGTAGGTGGGTAGTTTTTTTTATATAACTCACCCATTTACATTAAATTAAGGTTTAAAGTTATGCATAAGTAAGGGTGTGGCCTTTTTGAGTGACAGGCGGCTGCTGCCTGCTAGCCGCTGGCGCTGGTAGTAGCTAGCCATTCTGCTCAGTCAGTTAAGTCTAATTTGACTCAACCTCCCGGGTATTTTTGATAATTTAATGCAATATCGGATGAATATGGCTTCTTGCTCTGCAATTGATTGTACTAACAGACCATGGAAGAATTCTGGTCTCAACTTTTTGGGGTGAGTGAATGCTAGTAGCCTATTTTAACATGGGTTTAATGTGATTAGCACATATTGGTGGTCTGTGCCTCTGCGCCCAGCTGTGTGAACAATGCTAACATAAATAGTGTTATCCTTTTCACAGCTTACAGACAGACACAGAGGACAAACCGTAAAATAGAAATTTTATAATTTAGCTTCATACGTTTGATCAAAAGGTGGAGGTTGGACAATAAAGGTCTTAGCTAGCACGTTAGTTAGTAGCTAGCGTTAACCTTATGGGCAATGCAAACTAACGTTAATGCTTGACTTGACCATGGTGTGTGACTATTATCAAAATATTAACGTTATTGTCACATTTCAGCGTGTTTCCAGAATTAACGTTAACGTAGATGTTACTGCTATACAGTAACGTCGCTAACGTTCAATTTCACGACCCACTATTAGTATGTTTTTTTTTTATTACACTAATATTATTGCTGCTATAACAGGCATTTTGACATTAACGTTATTGCACTCCAGAAACCGACTGATTGTGATCTCATACTGGTATATATAACATTAACTTTATGCCTGTATTTCAAGAGGATTTGTGCATTGTTAGCACAGCTGGGCGCAGATCACAGATACCTGCTAATCAAACTCATGTTAAAATAGGCTACTAGCATTCACTCACCGAACAAGGTTGAGACCAGAATCCGTGCATGGCATGTAACATTTTAATTTGTCAAACTTTGATTAATTATAACGGTAAAAGTCCGGCAATTACCGGATAACGGAAACCCTGCGGAGAGGGGAGCCTGGTGGATGGTAACCGGACAGACTGGTATTCTTACTGACTGGTTATTTGAGAGGCTTGCTGGCAGACTAGCTATCATCATCATCATCATCATCATCAGTATATAAATGGGAGCTGGGGCTTTGTCTGTTTCTGTCTCTCTGTCCCATGTGCCACTGTGATGTCATACATGGCATCATCAGTGATGTCATAAATCCCACTGTGACATCAATGATGTCATAAACCACTGACATCATCAGTCATGTCATAAACCACTGATGACATCATGGGACAGTGTGCCCTCTGACACCTGACATCTATCACACAATGGTGAGACAAAAGGGTAGATCCTGTGCATTTGGACTAGGGATCTCACGCGCTCGAGATCAGAGTGGCGTCAGCGGAGGACCAAAATGCGAGACTCATTAGCCAATGAACAGCCAGGAATGGGTCTCGCGCTACGTTTGCATGCTAAAATAAAGCTGATAATGTACAATTTGATTCAAGGGGGGAAAAACCCTTTCAGAGTACAACACAAACTGTCTATTTTGCTGCAACTCGACAGTGCTGCTTAATCCAGGACCTTACTTCCTGGAACTCTTGAGAGTAAAGAACTGGTCCATTGGAGTGAATGGAGATGTCGGGACTCTTCTATCTACACGGCTCTGGCCGGACGTGGTCCAGACTTCATGTTTAGAAGTGGCTCAACTGACTGGCGGACTAGCTGTCTGGTTCATTGTCAGACCGAGTTATCCTTTGGATCATATTTAGTTAGTGCCCTAACAACCGCTAATATCTTATCTACTTATTGAATGGTTCTATATGGCCGAGAGGTATGCCTGTAACTGTGCATGTGTTTTGTTTTGTGAAGGAAGATGTTTTAGCACCTCCCCCGGAGAACGATGACGTGGTGAACGATTTTGACATTGAGGAGGAGGTCATTGAAGTGGAAAACAGGTTAGATCTTTGTGGGTGTGTCTATGACTGCTTTTACATGTGTAGAGACCTCAGAAATATAGCTATATGAGAAACGTGATAACAGTGTGTTTTCAAATGGGAAATGTGATTGAGTGTTTTTATTTCAGTATGGGTGAATTTAAATGAGAAACTACATGTACCATGATGCTTTGTTTTCCTGTTTGCGCCAAGTTCTTATTGTTGAGTGACATGTTGCTAAGCCAATCGGGGATCGCGCTGCTGTGCTCTAAGCCAATGAGAAATGACTCTGGGGTGGGGCTAGGAGGAATCCGGAAAAAGCATACCAGTCTGTTCAGAGAGAGACACATGTGAAAGACCTTGGAGAACTGAGCTGCGTGCAGTATAAATCAAAGTTTAACGTTTAGATATTTGTTGACTGAAATACGTCAAAAGTATTGGCACAAATATTACTTTGCAGTCGAGACTCGTGTGCGTGTCGCAATCCGAAACTCTTTTCTACAGTTTGAAGTGAAGTGAAGCAAGGCAAGCCGTTTTGTTGTTTTCTTACTAAAAGTGATAAACTTGCAAGTCTCGTAACTTACTATCAAGACGGACGTTTCTGCTTGAACCCGCGTGAGGGACAGACAGCTTAACACGTTCACTGCCAATGACGTGTTTTTACGTCAAACAAAATCCAACGGTTCACTGCCAATGACGTGTTTTTACGTAAAAAAAAAATCGATTTTTTTTTTTTGACGGTGGGACGTTGATCTAACCCTTTTACGTCTCCTATACCAGAATTGGAGGTATTGAATGTGTATAATCTATTTTACCGACCCACTGAGTGGCGACATGTCTCTCCACAGTAGAAAGAGGCGAGCCAAAACTGGAGGGAAAAGCGCGAGGAAGCCGTTCTCATACTGTAAAATGGATGGCGAAAACGCTTTCACTTTCGCGCTGACGCACAGCGGTGGCAACGGTGGGGGGTTCCAAGAATAGACTGGATGCACACTTTGAAACACGCACCATAAATAAGCCCAGAATCGCAAGAGCTTCATCAGAGCTCTCAACCGGACCGCCAAGAAACGAGCGAAACCCATCCAGCGAGCCCCATCCAGACTGCCAGGCAGCAGCAACTCGTTTGTCACAGACCCGCTGCAGAGCCAAGGAGGGCGGAGGAGAACGCCCACGGAGGGAGGAGTTGGAAGCAGAGGGGGGTTTCCTGCTGTTATGGAGGAAATTACTGTTCAAAACTATTGTTTAGATGTCTGACGTCTTACTGATGCCAAAAATGAATGGTTAAAGTGACTGTTCTATCGAATTTCACAAAAAGCCGTTTATCTCTGAATAATTTTTCAGACGCTGAAACCATGCTGTATTCAACTGCTAATGCTTACATAACTACTAACTCTACAAACTAACTCTTTTAGACAGAGAAAGCACACATTCTATTAGTTCTTTTGAGATATTGTGTGTTCACAAAATCTTAGCAGAAAAGAATCCTCGGGTCTTGAAAGATAAGCCAGAATCATCAAAAAAACCCTCTGGCAGAACCTACCTACAGTAAAAAAAAAACGGCTGGCAGTGAATGTGTTAAACAACGCCGGGCAATCGCTTTCACAGACGAAGGAGAAGAGGATTAACGTGGCTGGATCGTTAGCTTGCTGCTAATGAACATTTCCTTTGAGGACGGACTCAGCTGCTTGGATACGCGTCGCAACACGGACCGGTTGCTTTGCTCTCGTTCTTTCTGCTGCCTCATCTGTCTGCTCGTGGATTTCCCTGGATCTTTCCACACTGTGTCATGGTCGCGTGAGTAACTGGATACTATCGTTTTCTCAAACACTGGAACTGAAAAAGTAGCGTGGTTTCTAACCAGGATTCCTATGTGCACCAACGTATGGGCCCCACCGTTTAGCAAATCCAAGCTTGGTTTAGTGAACACTGGGTTATGAGGGGGAACCTTTACTTGTCTTTTTGAGAAGCTATTCAGTTTGGGTTTACTGTGCTGACTACTGTCAAAGTTAACTGAAGCCTGTGGTTGTTGTACACACACACACACATTCGCTCTAACACATGCTAGCACATAAACACATCACATAGACACTGATACACATGCACACATAACTCAGGTTTTGTTTTTGTGTTTACTGTAGTTTCCTATAGAGGGCGCTATTACTCTATTGAGAGTGAAACTGTGAGTGATCTACCATACAATATTTTCTTTGGGTATTTTTGGCACTTTAAGATAAATTAACACAAAGTACATTTTGTAGCTTTTATTTTATTACTGGGTAAACTTGAATGTTTTGTTTATTTTGAGATTCTGGTAATTGTGAATTTGTTTATCTAAAGGGTATAAAAAACATTGTTTGCTGAAACGTAAAATAAATATTGTGATAAAAGAAAATACTTTGAAGAAATCTAAAACGAACAAAAGAAAAACCAACCCAACACAATTTAAAAAAAAATAATATTTGTTATTCCTTTTTATCTTGTTGTCCTGAACGATTTATTATTCGAAGGTTTACACTTACATATTATACTTACTGTTATTTCTGGGGAATACACATTTAGCTCATAGTGCATGAGTCTAGTAATTCCACAGTGGAGGCACCGCACTATTATTCATTTATTCAAGCCTGAACTGACTCTTACTGATAAATAGGAGATCTAGCCAGCTCAACACCAACCGCTAGAAACTCAGGATCCTGTTATTGAAATGATATACTTAGCCCAGTATAACATCCAGCACATTCTAGATACTGCTGTGTATGTGACTCTGCTGGTCAGAGCCTATAGGGGGCAAGAGGAGGTTACACATGGACACATGAGTATCCTGATTATGATCGGGTTTTTGAAGTAGCCAAGTGAATGCAACAGAAAAATACAATAGGCAGCGGGGAATGACGAAGAAATGGAGTTTTGTCCTTCGGTGATGAAATAATTACTAGTTTAGATGGGAGAAACTATGGAAATGCTGAACTATTGAAGTCTGTACAGTAGGGCTGGGTTAAAAAAATCGATTCTCCGATTTTTATTTTAATCCTTTGATATCGATTCATATGTCCAGAGATCGATTATTTTTTATTTGGGAAAAAAAACAGGCTATACTATTATAGGCTGTGTGGTAGTGGAAACAGGTTCAAGTTGACGTTTATGTTTGTAGTTGAAACAAAGAACAAAAAGGGAAGCACGCACATCTCCGTAAAAATTTACAGGTGCTGGACTCAAAAATACACACCATACAGTAGAAAGAAGAGGAAGTCCGCACACTGTTGACGCTCCAGCGACCACAAGTTTAATTAAAGCTCATACAACGTTTCGACCCCTTCAGGTCTTCATCAGGTATGAAGAGTGCAGACATAGGCAGGTTAAAATAGGGAGCAAACAATCAAGTCCCAGCTGTGTCGGGGATAATGGACACACCCCCCCATCTTAAGGGGACAGGCTACAAACAGTATAATGAGTAGAAAAATAGAAATTCATTCATTTTAGTGACATTATGTAATGACATAATGCAGCACAATACAGTTTTAAGAGGCAAAAGAGCCAATGGACTAGTAGATTATATCGTACTATACAATATATCGAGATATCGCAATATTCAATATATCGCAATATCGATATATCGCAATATCGAAAATATCGCAGTATCGCAATACTATCGTATCGTGACTCAAGTATCGTTTCAGTATCGTATCGTGGGCATCTGGTGATTCCCACCCCTACTAATAGCATGCAGTCATCAGTATACTGGTACTTATCATGTATACGGGGATATGAATAACCAGATTTCACTGTGTTCCATGTAAGCACCTGATCAAAACAAGGAAAGCCTCATAACAGGATACTAATGTCCATGTAAACAGTCTATATATCTGTGTGCTATATCTGTATCTGTAGCTGTTTCACAGGTTTGATGGTTACAATATGTATGTGTGAGTGAGAAACAATGTGTCTTCTTTATCTCTAGAGAGGAGAACCTGGCTAAAATAGCTCGCAGAGTCAAAGACTACAAGGTGGAGGAGATGAACCCTCCTAGAGAAGGCAAGAGGCTTCTGGTGCTGGATGTGGACTACACACTGTTTGGTAAGTTACCAGTGATGGGCAAGCTACTTGGAAAACGCAGTGAGCTAAGCTACCAGTTACTCTAGATTAAATATAGCGTCACTACATTGAAGCTATCCCCAGAGAAATGTAGCAAGCTAAGCTACGAGCAACATGGAAAAAGTAGCTTGCTACATCGAAGCTACTTTTTTTTCCACATTGAATCAACTTCATGCCAAATCAAGAAAAACTTTCCGCCAAACAAATAGGCATGCAAAAAAAGAAAAGAAGCCCAGTTTCATTGCTTATCACGTCAACCTTATTAAGATCGATTTCGGGTTTTATGAATATTATAAAAATATGTATTTTGGGGTGCACGTTTTGCTGTTTGCTGTCCATATTTGTATATGTTAAAACGTGCCACTGAGGCAACACATCAGCTGATCATCTTGTTCAGTGAATACAGCCCGCCTCCCCAAATTCAATCTAAAATAGTAGCCGGTCAGACTGAAACCACTAGGCGGAGATTTATCCGCGACCTGTGCTTCGGGAACACCCTGCTGTTGGATCCACTGTGCGCACTGCCTTTTCAAACGGCGGGGTTTATACACACCTCGCTGCTGATTGGGTAACACCTCTGACACACCCACCAAACAAGAGACAACATACATCAAAGCCTGTTGCACACGGTTGCAAACCGTTTGGAGTAAACGTGCACACCGTTCCGCAGATTGAACACATCCCTGATCATTGTCACGTCCTGTATGTTTAAGTTATGTGACCTGGATCCTATACCACGAATGTTGTATAAGAAGATCCAGGATCTGTCCCTTGATCAGCTCGATTGTAGTTAACTTGTACTACGAACGTCGATTGCCACTCGTTAACTCCAACCAGGTTTTTCTAATCAAGCTGTGAGCTCGTGCACATGAAAATGCCCGTGCACTGGAGCTCGTGCCCGCAAAAGAGGCGTGGTTTTTAACAACTGCCAATCACAGTGCAATATGGACTGCTCCAAAACTCCTACAGCGCCAGACACGCCTATTTCCTCATTGAATGAAACCGCAAATACAAATCTGCGTTGGATATTATTACTGTTCCCGAATGACTGTCTAAAGTGACCACTTTTATCCACACCAGTAATTTCTTTGAAGAGCGGTTTCGTAGCCTATCTACAGCTCTCCATCTACAGTCTTTTGTGGAAGCAATGTGTAATCTATCTCAGTCCAAAATCCGTATGTATAGACCATTTAGGCTCAATGAATAATAATGATCTCATGATGTGTTTAGTCGCACTGATTGAATAATTCCTATAGGCTAATCAATAAAAAAAAAGAATGATAATAAAATAAAAAAATGCTTCTGAACTGAATCGACGCGGTACGTGCGGGCATAGATTTCATTTATAAAAAATAGCCTATTTTGTGGTCACATAGGCCTATATAGGCTATTGTCAGCAGAGCGCATATCTCCATATTTCATATAATGATGCTGGAAATATGAAGTTCAATCACATCATACAGGCCAAAAGCAACACAGTTGCAGCTGCAAAATGCAGGAGTAGCCTAGATATGAATCATCTTAACACGTTGACTGCCAACGACGTGTTAACACGTTTTCAATATCCAGCTGTTGACTGCCAACGACGTGTTAACACGTCAAAAAAAATCGATTTTTTTTTTTTGACGGTGGATCGTTGATCTGGCGCTTTTGCATCTCCTATTATAGTGTTAGAGCCGCCGGGCGTGTGCAATCCATTCCGCCGACCCACTGAGTGGAGACGGTGCTCAGACTATTGAGAGCCAAGCAAGCCAAGACAGCAGCATGGAACCCATTATCATGAAAATGGATGGGGCGAAAACACTTTCGTTTTCGCGCTGATTGCTGGCGGTGCGGGATGTCAAACTTGCATGGTGGATTGCGGATGGAGCACACTTTGAGGCACGCAGCGTAAATATGACCAGAGTCGCAGGGGCTTCATCGGAGCTCTCGGCCAGGGCTCCGGGAGGCGGGCGAGTCCAGCCGGGCTTCCTCGGGGAGCGGCCACGCAGACACGCACAGCGGCAGCGGGGCAGTGAGACTGGCGACAAGCTTGTGGTGCAGCAGGCAATTTTGCCTTGCAAAATAGCACCAAATTGGAAACAGCCATAAAAGGCTTTTAGAATGGGATTTTCAACCCATTCTTTTTTGTTTCTTTTTCGCTCTAATTTAGAGTAATTTAATTTCTATTCAGAAATTTATTTGAGAGGTCGAGAGTATGAGAAAGTGCATTTGCACAGGTAGGAAAGTGTATGTGACACGGCGCTGCAGCCAAGAAGAACGCCCACGGAGGGAGGAGTTGAGCAGAGGGGAGTTTCCTGCTGTTATGGAGGAAATTACTGTTCAAAACTATTGTTTAGGTCTTACTGATGCCAAAAATGAATGGTTAAAGTGACTGTTCTATCGAATTTCACAAAAAGCCGTTTATCTCTGAATAAATTTTCAGACGCTGAAACCATGCTGTATTCAACTGCTAATGCTTACATAACTACTAACTCTACAAACTAACTCTATTAGACAGAGAAAGCACACATTCTATTAGTTATTCTTAGATGATTGGTGTTCACGAAGTCCTAACAGAAAAGAATCCTCTGCTCTTGTAAAATGAGCCTAGAATCCTCAAAAAAAAACCTGGCAGAACTTACCTACAGCATTGAAAAAAGGCTGGCAGTCAATGTGTTAATATGGGATCGCCTGTATGCAGGTGATCCCATATTAAATTACTTAGATGTAGTAGGCTATTCTAGCATGACCATTTCAATTCCAACCCAACGTCAGTCTCAGCTCTGTTGCGCACACGGCACCGTGCGCTTTGGAGACGTTTATGTAACCTTTTTATGCCGGTTAGTTATATTTCTCCACTCACTATTCAGCTGCAATCGATCGGCGGGGTCAAACAACGTATCTAGGCTACTTGAGAGCACAAAAATGAATATATAAAAACATATTCCAAAGTGGTAAGTAGGGCTTAATTAAAATGTAGCCTGCAACAAGTGCAAGGCTTTAGTCCTTGATTAATTCAACATTACAATTCGCGCTCCTTCCTCGATGGGAAACTCGCCCAGAAAGGGGTTGGCCATTTTTCCAAACTGCTGATTCGATTGGTTTGTGGTAGGGATGTCAACGGTTAACCGTTAATCGATTAACCGTCGCTAACGTCGTTGTTCGGTTATTGCTGTCGGTCTATCAGTTACGGTAATATTAAAAAAAAAAAAAAAAAAAAAAAATTTTTTTTTTTTTTTTTTTTTTTGGTCTATTTACTCAATGAGCTCATGCCCAAACAAGGCGTGTCTATTTAGATGCTGAAATGTTAATGCTTTTTGTGTTAGAAATTCTAACACAAAAAGAATTTGTGTTGAAATGTTGATGCTTTTTGTTAATGCTTGTTAATGCTTTTTGTGTTAGAAATTCTAACACAAAAAGCATTAACATTTCAGCATCTAAATAGACACGCCTTGTTTGGGCATGAGCTCATTGAGTAAATAGACAAAAAAAAAAATTTTTTTTTTTTTTTTTTTTTTTTTTATATTAAAAAATTATGAATTAACCGATAGGTTAATCGATTATTAGCGTCGGTTAATCGAAAGTGAAATTAACCGAAAATTGACATCCCTAGTTTGTGGGCGGTGTATTTAAGGTCTAATCTTATCCTTGCAACTTAACCTGCTGCGGACCAGGTTAAGTGTGAAGCATAAGTTGCTATGGAAATATATGTCGGTAAGAAGTTAACTTGCTTTGTAGTACGGCTAAACCAGGTTTAAACCCAAACTTATCAGGATCAACCTAAAAATCTTGCTTTGTAGTACAGGCCTCTGATGTCTAACTTTCTGTGTGTGTTTAGATCACAAGTCGTGTGACCTGATGTCTCACTTTCTGTGTGTGTTTAGATCACAAGTCGTGTGACCTGATGTCTAACTTCCTGTGTGTGTCTAGATCACAAGTCATGTGACCTGATGTCTAACTTTCTGTGTGTGTTTAGATCACAAGTCGTGTGACCTGATGTCTCACTTTCTGTGTGTGTTTAGATCACAAGTCGTGTGACCCGATGTCTCACTTTCTGTGTGTGTTTAGATCACAAGTCGTGTGACCTGATGTCTAACTTTCTGTGTGTGTTCAGATCACAAGTCATGTGACCTGATGTCTCACTTTCTGTGTGTGTTTAGATCACAAGTCATGTGACCTGATGTCTCACTTTCTGTGTGTGTTTAGATCACAAGTCATGTGACCTGATGTCTAACTTTCTGTGTGTGTTTAGATCACAAGTCGTGTGACCTGATGTCTAACTTCCTGTGTGTGTTTAGATCACAAGTCGTGTGACCTGATGTCTAACTTCCTGTGTGTGTTTAGATCACAAGTCGTGTGACCTGATGTCTAACTTTCTGTGTGTGTTTAGATCACAAGTCGTGTGACCTGATGTCTCACTTTCTGTGTGTGTTTAGATCACAAGTCGTGTGACCTGATGTCTCACTTTCTGTGTGTGTTTAGATCACAAGTCATGTGACCTGATGTCTCACTTTCTGTGTGTGTTTAGATCACAAGTCATGTGACCTGATGTCTCACTTTCTGTGTGTGTTTAGATCACAAGTCATGTGACCTGATGTCTCACTTTCTGTGTGTGTTTAGATCACAAGTCGTGTGACCTGATGTCTCACTTTCTGTGTGTGTTTAGATCACAAGTCATGTGACCTGATGTCTAACTTTCTGTGTGTGTTTAGATCACAAGTCATGTGACCTGATGTCTCACTTTCTGTGTGTGTTTAGATCACAAGTCGTGTGACCTGATGTCTCACTTTCTGTGTGTGTTTAGATCACAAGTCGTGTGACCTGATGTCTCACTTTCTGTGTGTGTTTAGATCACAAGTCGTGTGACCTGATGTCTCACTTTCTGTGTGTGTTTAGATCACAAGTCATGTGACCTGATGTCTAACTTTCTGTGTGTTTAGATCACAAGTCATGTGACCTGATGTCTAACTTTCTGTGTGTGTTTAGATCACAAGTCGTGTGACCTGATGTCTAACTTTCTGTGTGTGTTTAGATCACAAGTCGTGTGACCTGATGTCTCACTTTCTGTGTGTGTTTAGATCACAAGTCGTGTGACCTAATGTCTCACTTTCTGTGTGTGTTTAGATCACAAGTCGTGTGACCTGATGTCTCACTTTCTGTGTGTGTTTAGATCACAAGTCATGTGACCTGATGTCTAACTTTCTGTGTGTGTTTAGATCACAAGTCGTGTGACCTGATGTCTCACTTTCTGTGTGTGTTTAGATCACAAGTCATGTGACCTGATGTCTCACTTCCTGTGTGTGTTTAGATCACAAGTCATGTGACCTGATGTCTAACTTTCTGTGTGTGTTTAGATCACAAGTCATGTGACCTGATGTCTAACTTTCTGTGTGTGTTTAGATCACAAGTCGTGTGACCTGATGTCTAACTTTCTGTGTGTGTTTAGATCACAAGTCGTGTGACCTGATGTCTCACTTTCTGTGTGTGTTTAGATCACAAGTCGTGTGACCTAATGTCTCACTTTCTGTGTGTGTTTAGATCACAAGTCGTGTGACCTGATGTCTCACTTTCTGTGTGTGTTTAGATCACAAGTCGTGTGACCTGATGTCTAACTTTCTGTGTGTGTTTAGATCACAAGTCGTGTGACCTGATGTGTAACTTTCTGTGTGTGTTTAGATCACAAGTCATGTGACCTGATGTCTCACTTTCTGTGTGTGTTTAGATCACAAGTCGTGTGACCTGATGTCTCACTTTCTGTGTGTGTTTAGATCACAAGTCATGTGACCTGATGTCTAACTTTCTGTGTGTGTTTAGATCACAAGTCGTGTGACCTGATGTCTCACTTTCTGTGTGTGTTTAGATCACAAGTCATGTGACCTGATGTCTCACTTCCTGTGTGTGTTTAGATCACAAGTCATGTGACCTGATGTCTCACTTTCTGTGTGTGTTTAGATCACAAGTCGTGTGACCTGATGTCTCACTTTCTGTGTGTGTTTAGATCACAAGTCATGTGACCTGATGTCTAACTTTCTGTGTGTGTTTAGATCACAAGTCGTGTGACCTGATGTCTCACTTTCTGTGTGTGTTTAGATCACAAGTCATGTGACCTGATGTCTCACTTTCTGTGTGTGTTTAGATCACAAGTCGTGTGACCTGATGTCTCACTTTCTGTGTGTGTTTAGATCACAAGTCGTGTGACCTGATGTCTCACTTTCTGTGTGTGTTTAGATCACAAGTCGTGTGACCTGATGTCTCACTTTCTGTGTGTGTTTAGATCACAAGTCGTGTGACCTGATGTCTCACTTTCTGTGTGTGTTTAGATCACAAGTCGTGTGACCTGATGTCTCACTTTCTGTGTGTGTTTAGATCACAAGTCGTGTGCAGAGACGGGTCAGGAGCTGATGAGGCCGTTCCTCCACGAGTTTCTCACCTCAGCCTACGAGGACTATGACATTGTCATCTGGTGTATGTACCTACTTTACTCTACGTCTACCCTACTTTACTCTACCCTACTTTACTCTACCCTACTTTACTCTACCCTACTTTACTCTACCCTACTTTACTCTACCCTACTTTACTCTACCCTACTTTACTCTACCCTACTCTACTCTACCCTACTTTACTCTACTCTACTCTACCCTACTTTACTCTACCCTACTTTACTCTACCCTACTTTACTCTACCCTACTTTACTCTACCCTACTTTACTCTACCCTACTTTACTCTACCCTACTCTACTCTACCCTACTTTACTCTACCCTACTCTACTCTACCCTACTTTACTCTACCCTACTTTACTCTACCCTACTTTACTCTACCCTACTTTACTCTACCCTACTTTACTCTACCCTACTTTACTCTACCCTACTCTACTCTACCCTACTTTACTCTACTCTACTCTACCCTACTTTACTCTACCCTACTTTACTCTACCCTACTTTACTCTACCCTACTTTACTCTACCCTACTTTACTCTACCCTACTTTACTCTACCCTACTCTACTCTACCCTACTTTACTCTACCCTACTCTACTCTACCCTACTTTACTCTACCCTACTCTACTCTACCCTACTTTACTCTACCCTACTTTACTCTACCCTACTTTACTCTACCCTACTTTACTCTACCCTACTCTACTCTACCCTACTTTACTCTACCCTACTTTACTCTACCCTACTTTACTCTACCCTACTTTACTCTACCCTACTTTACTCTACCCTACTCTACGTCTACCCTACTTTACTCTACCCTACTTTACTCTACCCTGCTCTACCCTAATCTACTCTACCCTAATCTACCCTACCCTGCTCTACCCTACCCTGCTCGACCCTACTTTACTCTACCATACCCTGCTCTACCCTACCCTAATCTACGCTACCGTACCCTAATCTACTCTACTCTACCCTGCCCTACCCATATCTACCAATCAGTCGTGTGCAGTGTTTTCAGGTCAAAGTATGGTACCAGCTGGAACCTCAACAAAGCAGGGACCAAAACTAGCACGACTCAACCCGGGCTGTCCAAGTATTTTGATCGGTGGAATGAGACAAAAAAGCGAGACGAGCTGGGCGGGGCCGCGCTAATACTAGTGGTGGAAATGGGCCATAATCTACTCTACCCTGTCCTACCCTACCCTACTCTACTGCTAAGCTAAGCTTTAGCTTACTAGTGCTAAATTCATAACTAGTGGCCGTGGCTATTTTTTAACTCCTCTGTGTTTTGGTATCGAGCAGGAAGCGCTGCTTTTGGAATATATAAGTCATGCTTGTCTTTTCTCTCCTTTAGCTGCTACAAGTATGAAGTGGATTGATGCCAAAATGAAAGTAAGGATTCTGTGTTTTCTACTATTTGGCTGCAAATGTATAGACCCCTTATACGCCTACGTCACAATGACAACAAGCAGCGTCAGATGCGCAAGACGGAGGCAGAAAGACAGACTCCGCGCAGCCCTGTCAAGTAGTTTTCCAGTCGCTGGAAAACTATTCGAGCTAGATATGTCTTCGTGTTGTGCAGTGCGATGCCAGAATCGGAAAGCTATTGTAGCAGAGTATTCGGGTCCGCCTATTCACACTTGGTTAATAAAATAATAAACGATAGAGCCAGGCTGTAACGTTAGAACAAGCTTTTCCCCACATATCCTGTTCTACGCAACTCGAGGGAACATACACAGCCTCGCACACACGCAATAGAACACAACACAACACTGAACAGTCTGTTACACTATCAACATAGCAAGGACTAAAGTTTTAGCGAATCCCGTCAACTCATACTGCTTTTAATGCTAACCGTAGGTGTCTTTGGTTGCAAGCCGAAAGAGGAAATCGTTAAAAATGCCCGACTTTGCAGTGCTCGCTCATTTTATATCAGAAGCTGTAGTAGGCTGCTAGTAACAGCCACATCGCTCGGTTAGTTAACAACCAAGTAACGTTAAATAATGTCATTATTGAGTTGAACTGATTGGAACGAGGACATCATTAAAAATGCCCGACTTTGTAGTGCTCATTTCATAATCAGGTAAGCTGCCTGAAGCTGTAGGCTGCTCAGCCACATCGCTCGGTTAGTTAACGACCAAGTAACGTTACATAATTTCATTATTGAGTTGTGTGCATTATCAACATAACAATATATCTTTGCAAGTTACAGAATAATTATCTACGCTATCCCCAGTTATAAAGGAATGCACGATATGTATTGGCCACTAGGCTTGGCCAATTGACAGCGCCAGTGCGTATGGGTCTGTAAGACATATCCCATTAAACAACGTTAATTTCGATGCATAACATTGCTTATCACCAGGCGATAAGCTGTGGTAGTAAGCCGAGAACTGCATTTTAAAACTAAAATATAACTGTGTGTTGCAGATGGGCACAGAGCAGTCCTGACAGCGGGGCTTTTACACAGTTCTCACTGTCTGTCAATGCTGGGCTGACGGCTTTTTGCCTACACGATGCGCGCGCAGCTCAATGTTGACAAGCTGTATAAGGGGTCTATAATCTTCTATAATGTAATTGTAATCTGGTGTCACGCTGTACTTCTGACCATTTACTCTTCATAGCCAGAAGGTGGCACTCTTAATCCATTTTACCTGAAACATTGTGTGTGTGTGTGTGTGTGTGTGTGTGTGTGTGTGTGTGTGTGTGTGTGTGTGTGTGTGTGTGTGTGTGTGTGTGTGTGTAGGAGCTCGGAGTGACAGACAACCCTAACTATAAGATCACGTTCATGTTGGACAGCGCAGCCATGATCACAGTACACACTCCTAAGAGAGGGGTGGTAGAGGTTAGTACACACACACACACACACACACACACACACACACACAGAGTAAACCTCCCCTAAGACACACACACAAATATAGTACATAATTTGTCTCTCTCCCAATCTCTCCCAAATTGTACTTGTCTAATTCCCCCTGCTGTCCTTGTCTGGTCTGGTTTCTCCACTCCCTCTGGTGGAGAGTTGGAGACTAGCACGTGCTTCTTCTGATACATGTGCAGTGGTCAGCTGCTTCTTTTCACCTGACAGTGAGGAGTTTCACCGAATGTAGCACGTGGGACGATCACGTTATTCCCTACAGTTTCCCTTTCCCCCGAACAGGCACCCTGATCGACCCTAGTTCAGCGACCAGGGGCCGGTTCAGCGACCAGGGGCCGGTTCAGCGACCAGGGGCCGGTTCAGCGACCAGGGGCCGGTTGCACCAAGTGGTCTTAACTATGCCTGGTCATAACTCCTACGTCGGTCTTAGTTAAGACCAGTCTTTAGAGTGGATTTACGCCTGTTGCACCAACACGGCTTACGTCTGGTCTTAACTATGCTGGTCGTAGCAATGCGCGTCCATGTGAATTGCCAGGGAATGCACCCTGATTGGATGATGTTGCAAAAAATGTGCCTCGCGACCTGCTTAGAGCACTGTGCCACTACGCTCTGTAATGGAAAATTATTGATCAAGTGTGTATTGATTGATTGATTGTTAATTATGACAATTCTATGATGTATTTTGTGAAATGTGTTTTTCATCAATGCAAGAGGATTGCTGTTCTGTGAGAACATATGTCTTGTTTTGGGAAGTGTCTATGGGAATAGAGGTTCCTGTGGGAACCTGTGTCTTGTTGTGACTATAGACTGGATTTGTTATGTATTCCAGTGAACATCAGATTAGCTACATGGATGAATGGAAAGAACTGCCCTCCACGGAGAGGGGCGGGCATCGATAGTTTCAGTATATGATGTGAAGTAAACAATAATGCGGGGCTCTTGCATTGTCAAATGTAGACAAGAGGAGACCTCCGTGCACGGAGAGATGATTGTGGAAATAAAGAAAACCTCCTATGAACATTTAAAACGGATATCTAATTATTGATGAATCAGCAGAGCATTGCAGTGGAGAATTTCCTCCACAGCTCTCTCAGCCACTACTGTAAAACACCCTCCCTCCTCTCACCCTCCCTCGCTCCAGGGGAAAAATGGCGGCGATTGAGCCAGAAAGACAGTCTGAATGAAATTGAATGTAACGTTCCCAATTCTATGTATTAAATTCTAAAAAATTAACGGCAACATTTTGGAAGGCTAAGCCACACAACTAGCTCGTTGTAATCTAACATCATGCTTCAAAAGATGGAGAACTGGCTGTGTTACGACGATGAGGGTAAGGACTCAAAACGGTCTCCGCTGATAAGACACGGAGATCTCTGTTACAGGCAGGCGCTACGCCTCCTCCTGACCAGGCGTAACTCTTACGCCTGGGCTTAGTCAAAAGAAGGCTTAAGCCGTCTTGGTGCAACCGGCGTAGCTGTTAGGTCGTAAAGTTACGACCAACTTAGCTTAAGACCAGTGTAAGACCAGTTGATGCAACCGGCCCCAGGACTTTTACCCCACCGGCTTCCCACCCGCAGACACACCCAATTGTGTCTGTAGGAACGTCTGAGAACCCCGTCTTTATTTGTCACAAACACAGTGGAATGCACTAGGGCTGCCCTCGACCAAAGATTATCCTGGTCGACCAGAAATCGACCACAGCTCCGACCAATTGGTCGAAACAGGGTCTAGAAAAAAAAAATCTGTTTACTTTTTTGTTTTTATTTTTTGCAGTGTACTTTTCTTCTTATTTCTTGCCGTGTACTGAGTGCACTATACCTGATAGCTGATAATGATAAATAAAAGCTATTGTAACGTTACCGGAATGGACAGATTATCACCGTGCTGTGCAACACCTGGTCATATTCTAACGCTACTACGGGAAACAGCTTTCAGAAAGCGTGCGCAATGGTTATGCTTATGTAACGTTAGCACACGCATGGTTAATTAGTTGGCAGAAAGGAGAGCTAGACAGCTTTTGCGATTCATTCCAGTAACATCTTAGTCTGTCTAATATTACCGGAGTTGGAGTGTATCTCTGAGGACGTCCAGTCTCACTGATGACTGTAGTCTCATAAGGAGGGTGCCGCTCGTTAACAGCTTGTTAACAGCTGACCAATTTAATTGTTAATTCCATCACTCTGCTGGTTGCTCTCCTTTCAGTCTAGATAGCTTGCTAACTGTGGTTAGCCTGTCTCTAGCCTGTGCGCTTCTAGAAAAGGTCCGTGTTGCAACTTGCTTCCGCGGCGCGATCGTTCCGGATCGCTTTTCTTTGTTATGAAATTGAATTTCTCCTATTAATTATTAACACCAGCGATTGTCCGACCAACGTGAATCTGGTTAAAAGTTCAAATATACATACTTCTGCATGCGCTGGGACGCGTCATCAGTGATGTTAACTGGGGTCGTGGGGTCTTTCGGGTCTGTCAACATCATACACCCTCGCCCAGTAGACCCAGCCGAGGCCGATTACGACCCCGACCCGCGTCCCAGAAGCAGCCGCTCACGGATCAGCCTTCCTACTCTGTCTGCAACGTTGCCCGCGGAAGGGTTGATCATGCCCAATCCGCTGCAATAGAGTTAGTGCTACACCGCAGTATTGAAAGACCTTCGGTGCATGGAGGTCTAAGGCCCTATGGGGTGATTCCAGGCCGGGCACCTCCTTCGTCTCACCAGAACCTCCCGCGGAAAAAGGCAATCCTACCATGCCGTACCATGGGCAGGGAGGATGCCTCAAGGAGGCCTGTGCGCTGCACGTCATTCACCTGCGGCGAGCACCTCGCTCTAGCCTGAAGGACCCAGGCCGCGCCGATCTTTACACAGATTTTCAGGAGGCTGATCCGTAGCGTTTCTCCCTCACGAGAGAGCCAGGCTGGGGTGCTAAAACCCATCCCGTACCGGATGCCGTCTCTCCGACCGTCAACTGTCTCTCCAGCTTGTCACCAAACTATACTTGGTTGTCACCTAGTCTATTCCCAAGTGTCACTGGCCAGGGGGAGCCAGGGGTTTCGATTCAAATATACATACTTCTGCATGCGCTATTTAAAAATAATAATAATTAAAGTCTGTCATTGTCTTGTTTTTAAACATACTTGCCTACATTGGTCGCTTTTGAGCCATGTGTAGAAACTTGATGTACGGTAGTACCACAAAAATGTTTCTTTTTTTATAAGGTAACAAAGTAAGCATAAAAAGAGGGATTTATACGCACATCACGGGAAGGTGCAATAAGGCTGGCGCAAAAAACGCTGCATAAATGAAAGAGGGTAGAGCCGGCACACTTACTCACAATGCCAAAAAAGTTTAATTCAAAAACAAACGTTTTCGATCCACACTGGATCTTCGTCAGGTCAGCAATGATTAGTGGATGAAGAATGCTCATATATATAGCACACCACAAGCGCAGTCATAGGCTGATGGGCTCTATGCTGATAGGTGGGGGTGACACAATCACCACCTCACAGGGTGGAGCACATCCACACATAATTGATAATTAACCATGTAAAAAAGCCCAAGGAAATAGATAATAAAGTGAAACAAAATGGGCTTAAAAGGGAGAACAATATACAAACAACAATATAGGACTATAATGCAAGAAACACCAATTAAAATCTACATTGCGCCATGATACATAATATAAAGGTAGCAATGGAAGTTTTGAATAGAAAAATAGAATAATATGGAAAAGGTTTAATTTTGTAAATGTTTTAAAGGGGGGGTACATATATTATACATATCTAGATGGTTCAAGGTCCAATAAATAAATAAATAAATAAACCGGACACTAGAGAAGACATTAGCAAACAATCATAGGGGCAATCATAGAACCTCCTATACATAGGCACATTTACAACTGTTTCAAGTTTTATTAAAGAAAGTGTTTTATATCGTACTCTTGGTTCAGACCTCTGGGTGCGAGAGTCTGAAGGTTAAAGATATGAAAGCTCTCTCTTCTAAGTAGGAGGGTGTTTAGGTCACCTCCTCGTCTTGGAGTTGGTACATGCTCAATGCCTATATATTTCAGGGAGGACACTGGGTGCTTTGCCTCCCTAAAATGGACTGCCACCGGGTTCCGTGGATCCTGGGTTCTGATGCAGCTCCTGTGCTCTGCAATCCTAGTTTTAAGGGCTCTTTGTGTTTTGCCCACATACGCCAGGCCACATGGACATTTAATTAAATAGACCACATTTTTTGTTGAACAGGTTATCATGCCCTTTATTTTCATCGTTTTACCTGTTGTCGGGTGAGTGTATGTGGTGCATTTATATGTGAAATTGCACTGTGTGCAAGAACCACATCGGTAGTTGCCAGGTGGCAGATCAAGAAAGGTGGTGTTTTTTGTTGGAATGAGGTCAGATTTGACCAGCATTTGCCTCAAATTAGGAGGACGTTTGTACACTACCTTGGGAGCAAAATTGAACTCATTTTTGAGCGATGGATCCGAACTTAAAATGTGCCAGTGTTTCCTAATAGTTCTCTCAAAGTCTTTCCCCAGAGCTGAATAATTAAGGAAGCATCTAGGGGTGTTAGTGGGTGGAAGTTTATCCTTCTTAATAAGACTTTGTTCTTGTGTGACAGTTTTAAACCTATTACGGGCAGAGTTAACCCAGCTGTCATTGTAGCCTCTGTGCTTAAATCTATACTCCAAAACATCTGCTTGTTTTTCATAGTCAGTGGGTTTGGTGCATATTCTTTTTATCCTACTGAATTGACTAATGGGAAGACTTTTTTTCTGGTGTAGTGGGTGGAACGATTGACCATGTAGGAAAGAGCATTTATCAGTTTCCTTTCTATACAGGTCCGTAACTAACACATCACCTTCCCGTAAAACCAAGATATCCAAAAAACGGTAAAACGATGAAAATAAAGGGCATGATAACCTGTTCAACAAAAAATGTGGTCTATTTAATTAAATGTCCATGTGGCCTGGCGTATGTGGGCAAAACACAAAGAGCCCTTAAAACTAGGATTGCAGAGCACAGGAGCTGCATCAGAACCCAGGATCCACGGAACCCGGTGGCAGTCCATTTTAGGGAGGCAAAGCACCCAGTGTCCTCCCTGAAATATATAGGCATTGAGCATGTACCAACTCCAAGACGAGGAGGTGACCTAAACACCCTCCTACTTAGAAGAGAGAGCTTTCATATCTTTAACCTTCAGACTCTCGCACCCAGAGGTCTGAACCAAGAGTACGATATAAAACACTTTCTTTAATAAAACTTGAAACAGTTGTAAATGTGCCTATGTATAGGAGGTTCTATGATTGCCCCTATGATTGTTTGCTAATGTCTTCTCTAGTGTCCGGTTTATTTATTTATTTATTTATTGGACCTTGAACCATCTAGATATGTATAATATATGTACCCCCCCTTTAAAACATTTACAAAATTAAACCTTTTCCATATTATTCTATTTTTCTATTTTTCTATTCAAAACTTCCATTGCTACCTTTATATTATGTATCATGGCGCAATGTAGATTTTAATTGGTGTTTCTTGCATTATAGTCCTATATTGTTGTTTGTATATTGTTCTCCCTTTTAAGCCCATTTTGTTTCACTTTATTATCTATTTCCTTGGGCTTTTTTACATGGTTAATTATCAATTATGTGTGGATGTGCTCCACCCTGTGAGGTGGTGATTGTGTCACCCCCACCTATCAGCATAGAGCCCATCAGCCTATGACTGCGCTTGTGGTGTGCTATATATATGAGCATTCTTCATCCACTAATCATTGCTGACCTGACGAAGATCCAGTGTGGATCGAAAACGTTTGTTTTTGAATTAAACTTTTTTGGCATTGTGAGTAAGTGTGCAGGCTCTACCCTCTTTCATTTATGCAGCGTTTTTTGCGCCAGCCTTATTGCACCTTCCCGTGATGTGCGTATAAATCCCTCTTTTTACCTGAATATTGACCTTATACGGCACTCACAACGAGATTGCAACTCCACTACGCCAATCGTTTTTCAAATGGGAGACCAAGAGAACACCCCCAACCAGGAGCCGAGAGGCGATGCATACCTCTGTAAAACCCTCGAATTTACTGAGGACGACTATGCACGCATCATCGTAAGAGACTCTCTGTTTGATAACGGGACTGAATCAACAGATGCCCTACAGAGAAAACTCCAACAGTTATACAACCGTGAGATCCGCACCAATCTACACGCCATCACCTTGAGTGATTACCTACGCAACAAGCAGATCCCAAGAGGTTTGAGAATCACCAAACTTGTACCTACTATAGGGCGGGACAATGAGACCTTCTGTGACAAATGGTGTCAAGTTTTAAATAAATGCTCGCTTGACCTAATGGCATTAATCATTCAAGAAGAATCAGACCATTTGTCCAAAACACGGGAAGAGATACGAACTGTAAAAGCTGAGCTGGCAGCGGAAACGTCAGACAAAGAAAAACTTTCCGCCATTGACAACAATCTGCTTAGATACCAAGCAGATCTGGAGAAAGAGATCAAATCCAACAAGATTAAGAAGTTCAAAAGAGACTCGGAGGACTACAAACTCCAGAATGTCTACCCCTGGCGCAGCGTGAACGGCGATGAGAAAGGGGATCCCCGACCCAACTTCAGAGGGAATCTCCAGACACGCGCATCTTCTAGTGCGTCATCGCTGGACGCCCAATCAGATGGCAGCCGAGGCTCCCGAACCACCACCCTTCCTTTTTTGGGCAGAGGCAGGGGCAGAGGTTGGAGAAAAAGAGGAGGAGGAACTGCCAACTGGGGTCCACCACCACCCCCTCACAACTGGGCACCGCCCTTCCCCCACCAAGAAGAAAGTGCCGACGGGGTAAGAAAAGAACAAAGACGTTATGCAACACGCTATTACGTCACCCACAACAAGACTTCCTAAGTGTGGTGAACTTGTCTGATAGATCCATCTCCCCAGAATGTGAATCTGCCCTATGTAAGGGCCTGAATTTTGTCCCCACCACTCACTGTGATCCTTTTGAAGCCTCTGTTGACTTTGAAAAGTTTTTCCGCAGCCTGCGATTAAGAGAGTTTTTTTCATGCAATAAGGCTTCCAATGAAAGCACAATAAATGCACATGAGCAGAATGTTGCTGTTGCTGTGGTTAATGAACATGTTTCTAATACCCTGCCCGATCCGGAGCAGGATAACAGGGTCTCTACCCCTTTCCGGGCAAAATCTACTTTTTGTCCCCCCAAGTATAGAAATGCTTCCTTAGATACATATTGTAGACTTGTAGAAAAAGACGTAATGGGTTTGTTGAATAAGCGAAAAGAATACAAAGTATTTAACAATTTATCCAAGAAAGAACGTGATGCTTTAATTGAACTTAAGGAAGATACTAGTATTGTTATTAAACCTGCCGACAAAGGTGGTGCAATTTGCATATTAAAACGGGTTGATTATAAAAATGAAGTTGAACGGCAATTGTCAGATCCCATTTATTATGAATCACTTGCAAAGGATCCAACTCATGTTTTTAAAAGTGAAATTGATGTAAAACTGAATGAATTTTTTGAAGCAGGAGAAATCACAAAAAAAGAATGTGCTTTTATGAAGGTGGCACACCCCATTATGCCCGTTTTTTATATCCTGCCAAAAATACATAAAAGGTTGGAAAATCCACCTGGGAGACCCATTGTGTCCGCCATTGGATCACTCACTGAGAATATTTCCAGTTATGTCGATTTCTTTATAAAACCCTTTGTCACTGCTCTCCCATCATATGTGCGAGATTCAATGGACATGATTAACATTTTAAAGGCAGTGAATAATCTCAGTAATGACACACATCTTGTCACAATGGACATACAAAACTTATTTACCAACGTTGACCACCAGGGCGGCCTAAATGCTTTGACCCACTTCCTAAACACAAGACCACTTGGAACTATACCCAGTACTCAGTGTCTAGGCAAATTGGCAGAATTGGTGTTGTCCAAAAATGTTTTTATGTTTGAAAAAGTGTCTTCTTTATACAGGCAATGCAAGGGGACAGCCATGGGCAGCAAAATGTCCCCTAATTTCAGTTCCCTGTATGTTGCCTGTTTTGAAAATAACTTTGTCTTTTCCCCTAATAATCCATTCCTCAATAATATTCAATTATGGAAAAGGTATGTTGATGATATTTTTATGATCTATGATGGTTCTATTGAGAGTTTGATGCAGTTTTATGAGTTCCTTAACCAATGTCATGAACATTTGAAATTCACCATTGAGCATGATACACAAAAAATCAGCTTTTTGGATATCTTGGTTTTACGGGAAGGTGATGTGTTAGTTACGGACCTGTATAGAAAGGAAACTGATAAATGCTCTTTCCTACATGGTCAATCGTTCCACCCACTACACCAGAAAAAAAGTCTTCCCATTAGTCAATTCAGTAGGATAAAAAGAATATGCACCAAACCCACTGACTATGAAAAACAAGCAGATGTTTTGGAGTATAGATTTAAGCACAGAGGCTACAATGACAGCTGGGTTAACTCTGCCCGTAATAGGTTTAAAACTGTCACACAAGAACAAAGTCTTATTAAGAAGGATAAACTTCCACCCACTAACACCCCTAGATGCTTCCTTAATTATTCAGCTCTGGGGAAAGACTTTGAGAGAACTATTAGGAAACACTGGCACATTTTAAGTTCGGATCCATCGCTCAAAAATGAGTTCAATTTTGCTCCCAAGGTAGTGTACAAACGTCCTCCTAATTTGAGGCAAATGCTGGTCAAATCTGACCTCATTCCAACAAAAAACACCACCTTTCTTGATCTGCCACCTGGCAACTACCGATGTGGTTCTTGCACACAGTGCAATTTCACATATAAATGCACCACATACACTCACCCGACAACAGGTAAAACGATGAAAATAAAGGGCATGATAACCTGTTCAACAAAAAATGTGGTCTATTTAATTAAATGTCCATGTGGCCTGGCGTATGTGGGCAAAACACAAAGAGCCCTTAAAACTAGGATTGCAGAGCACAGGAGCTGCATCAGAACCCAGGATCCACGGAACCCGGTGGCAGTCCATTTTAGGGAGGCAAAGCACCCAGTGTCCTCCCTGAAATATATAGGCATTGAGCATGTACCAACTCCAAGACGAGGAGGTGACCTAAACACCCTCCTACTTAGAAGAGAGAGCTTTCATATCTTTAACCTTCAGACTCTCGCACCCAGAGGTCTGAACCAAGAGTACGATATAAAACACTTTCTTTAATAAAACTTGAAACAGTTGTAAATGTGCCTATGTATAGGAGGTTCTATGATTGCCCCTATGATTGTTTGCTAATGTCTTCTCTAGTGTCCGGTTTATTTATTTATTTATTTATTGGACCTTGAACCATCTAGATATGTATAATATATGTACCCCCCCTTTAAAACATTTACAAAATTAAACCTTTTCCATATTATTCTATTTTTCTATTTTTCTATTCAAAACTTCCATTGCTACCTTTATATTATGTATCATGGCGCAATGTAGATTTTAATTGGTGTTTCTTGCATTATAGTCCTATATTGTTGTTTGTATATTGTTCTCCCTTTTAAGCCCATTTTGTTTCACTTTATTATCTATTTCCTTGGGCTTTTTTACATGGTTAATTATCAATTATGTGTGGATGTGCTCCACCCTGTGAGGTGGTGATTGTGTCACCCCCACCTATCAGCATAGAGCCCATCAGCCTATGACTGCGCTTGTGGTGTGCTATATATATGAGCATTCTTCATCCACTAATCATTGCTGACCTGACGAAGATCCAGTGTGGATCGAAAACGTTTGTTTTTGAATTAAACTTTTTTGGCATTGTGAGTAAGTGTGCCGGCTCTACCCTCTTTCAACAAAGTAAGCATGAAAATAATGATTTGTTGTAATGAAAAACATGATATTCAATGAATACTTTGGACAGTAAATGATGAAATAAATAGTTTTCAAAATATATAGCAAAGAAACCCTCAACCATGCATGAAATTACATAGGAAATTGTTGTTTAGTAACGGGGGTATGAATATGTTATGCATTAGAGGGTTAAAACATTTTTTTGCAATGTTGTGTTGCACAATTACAAATTTACTGTTATATCTTATTGTTTGTTTATTAATTTATTAATTCGTTCATCACATTATTAGACACTCTTTGTAATGATTAAGAATAACGTAACTAGTAAAACCGAATTCAGAAAAAAATAAACAAAATAATGGTTTGGAAAAAAATAAAACTGATTTCATAGGGTCCTAGATGAAATTAGTATGCAGATATCCTTGGTTGGGGTGGCTTTTGGTGTAACAGTGTGTCTCCTATTGCCCTAAACTGAGGATCAGTGAACTGTACGTTCGCACAAAGGTGATTCACTCTAGTTGAAACATTTAAACTCGAGTGAATGGGTGATGGTCGAAAATCGCCTCATTCGTGATGCGGAATTCCGCGTCTCGCCTCATTTAGCGAAATCTCATCTATTCGCGCGTTTGCATTGTGAAAATCTCCCTGCTGTGTGAACACAGATTCAATCTAGTTTGCGTGTGGCTGATAGCACTCATGTTCTGTTTGCCTGCATGTGTCTCACTCTCAGGTGAAGCCCCTGGGGGTCATATGGGGGAAGTATGGAGACGTTTACAGCAGGAAGAACACAGTCATGTTTGACGACATCGGACGCAACTTCCTCATGAACCCACAGAACGGACTGAAGGTAGCTCATCACCACCATCATCATCGTCTTTAGGGATGCACCCCTTCACCTTTTTTACCACCGATCACGATTGTCGTCGATCATATGAGCCATATCTGCCCGATATCGATCGTCATGTCGATCTTTTTTATTTTCTTAGCAGCTGGTAGGCTATGGCAGTATTATATAATAACCCTAACCCCCTTATAGCAGCTTAAATAGCAATACTACTAGGTCTAACAGTTTCCATTTTACATGCATTTCATCCATCAAAGTCCTGGTTAAAATGTATCCACATTTTCTTTTCTTTTTTTCCTACCTCAATATTTACGTGATGATTGTAAACAAAAACCATGTCCTTGCGTTGGGCTTGCCTTGTAGCTCAGACTCCATGTTGCCAGATTGTTTCCATAGACCTACATTTGCTTGGGTGGTTTTGTGTGCGTTTTGGCAGTTTTTTTTTTGCAGTCTTTGGGCTGACGCAAAAAACTCCCAAATGGTACAGTAGACAAGTCAACAGTAGTTTGCACCTTGTGTAAAACGGAATTAAAATATCACCGAAGTACATTGAGTTTGAGCTATCACCTAAAAGCTAAGCATACCGGAGCAGCTAGCGGCCAGCTAGCTAGCGCGAGACTCATCACTCATTCTTCCTTCAGAGTCTCGGATGCGTGGGTCCTCTAACCACTGGGAAGTCGGCTCCAATGGCTTCACGCGATATACACGTTATCAATATACACTGTTTCCAATACCGAGCCATTATTCACATGGAAGTGCCAAAGTTTAGCTCAGACACAGCCTTCTTCAGCTGTGTCATTTTGGGTTTCGACTGCTCCACAGCGCCGCCGCCGGAAGTATCAGTTCTGGAGTGTGTACTGCACTGTTTACAATTGTGCATTTATTTTCTCTTCAAGATATATTTTGTAGACATTGTTACCTCCTGTCTACATTGCACTACTATTGAATTGAAAATAAATCTAAAATTCAAGATCACAAAGTACATTTATTTGCATTAATTTGATTCCCAATCATGACACACTGGTAAGAATGATTCATATCTAATTAAAAATGCTTTGAAATGCAAAATAATGGCATTTTAAACATGCGATACAAAGATGCGATTAATCGCGATTAACTATAGTTAATCGCAAGATTAATCGCGATTAAGAAAATTTATCGTTTGACAGCCCTAATATAAAGCATTATCAGAATTCTAATCCTCAGAATCACTTTTATTGCCACAATATGCAAATGCAGCGTAGTGGTCATGTTAATATACAGAGATAAAGAAGTAGGAAGGATAACTAAAAAACAATCACAACGTTGCAAGTGCAATCAAATATATATATATATATATATAGGAGTGTTCAGTGGACATTAAATATGAAACACACAGTCCCGCCCACAATGTTTGATTGACAGGTGATCTGTGGGCAGTGCAGTGCAGAAACACCACAGCAATGGGAGCTAAGCACCACACACACACACACACACACACACACACACACACACACACACACACACACAGCTGCTTTAATAAGTCCTGTCTACTTGAGCTTACACAGCTCAGCAGTGTCTCCAGTTTCATAACACATCAGTCCAGGATGGAGAGGCTGAGTGAATGTGGTCTGGACTCTGTGGAGGAGAGTCATGGTTTCAGAGACGCTGTAGAAGGACAGAATACCTGCTCTGTGATCCAGGTACACTCCTACTCTGGAGGAGGGAGGAACTGAGATGAGAGTGTTGATACTCTTATGTATGAAGTGACAACATTTGTTGTAATACTCTAATGACCAAGACTTGTCATTGTTTCCAAATATACTTTCACTCCCTGTTCTGCTAATATCTTTATATGAGACTGCTATTGAAACTGCAAACCTCCAGCTCCACTTCACCTCCCAGTAACAACGTCCAGTCAGACCCTCTCTACTCAGGACCTGCTGCCAGTGGGTAGTGAATCTGTCTGGGTGACTAGAATATAACTGTTTTTCTCTCATATGTGTTGCTTTTCTGTTCCCCTCAGATAATAACAGCTGTGTGTTTGCTGTGTTTGGATCCCATGTGATCTGACGTGAATATTGTAAGAAGTCAGCTCTGGTCTTGGGCTCTGGTCGTGGCAGTAAAACATCCTCTTCAGTCACTGTGAGTGAGATCTTAGGCCGTTCCTCTGTCAGAACGTCCTGTAGTTTATCTCTGACCTCTGACACAGCTGCAGTCACATCCTCAAAGTAACACAGAGGACGGGTATGGATCCTGGGTGAGTCTGTAGATTGACTGAGACGTGACAGCGAGGGGTAACTGTGGAGAAAGTGGATGTGATCCTCTGTGTGTGAGAGCTGCTCCAGCTCAGCGTCTTTCCTCCTCAGCTCAGAGATCTCCTGCTTCAGCTTCTCCTGAAGTTCTTCAGCCCGACTCACTTCCTCTTTCTGCTGGGATCTGATCTGCTGCTTCACCTCAGAGCTTCTCTTCTCAATGAGATGGACCAGCTCAGTGAAGATCTTCTCACTGTCCATCACTGCTTTATCAGCAGAGAGATTCATAGCCTTCACCTCCTGTTGTAGCACCTTCACGTCTTTCTCTCTGCCCTGGAGTCTCTTCTGGATTTTTTGCCGATTCACCCCGAGCTCTTTCTGCCTCTCGGCCCTTTCTGCTGCAGCTGAGACTGTGTCGTGTCCCTTATGTTCGTCCACGGAGCAGAGATAACAGATACACTGCTGATCAGTACGGCAGAACATCTTCTTCACCTCGTCATGACGAGAGCAGATGTTCTCCTGAAGCTTCACCGTGGCTTCCACCAGCCTGTGTTTCTTAAAGGTAGAGGATTCATAGTGAGGCTGGAGGTGCTGCTCACAGTAAGAGGCCAGACACACCAGACAGGACTTGAGGGCTTTCAGCTTTCTCCCAGTGCAGACATCACAGGCCACATCTCCAGGTCCAGCATAGCAGCGATCAGGAGCAGCAGCTTGGAGTCCGGTCTTCCTCAGGTCCTCCACCAACTCTGCTAACATGGTGTTTTTCACCAGGACAGGCCTTGGTATGAAGGTCTGTCTGCACTGGGGGCAGCTGTGGATTTTCTTCTGATCCTCTACATCCCAGTGGCTTTTAATACAGCTCATGCAGTAGCTGTGCCCACAGGGAACAGTCACCGGATCCTTCAGTAGATCCAGACAGATCGAACAGCACCATTTTTCCCCGTCCAGCTGAATTCCTTGCTGCGCCATTTCACTTCTCAGTGACAGTGAGTCAGATAGTTTCACTTCCTCTGAACTGAAACAAGCTGGGCTCTGCTCCAAACCAAACCTCTGTTGTTTTCTTCATGTTCATGTGCTGATCTGCAGTGAATGGGCTGGTCAGCTCTTGCACTTCACAGCATGTTTACACCTATCTATGAACTGGCAGATCTGTGAAAGGGGAGGAACAGGAAATATGTGGAGAGAATAGAACTGGCTGTGTTCGAGGGAGGGGTTATCAGGCTTTTTATTCCAGGAAGAGGAGCGTTAAAGAGGCAGTGTGTTTAAATACAAACTTACAATCAATCTCTCTCCCCCCTTATCCCCCTCACTTTAAGTGCAACATTTCAAAATAAAGTTCCAAAGCCTTGTGGAAATTAACTATTTAGAATGGTTCTCTCTCTCTCTCTCTCTCTCTCTCTCTCTCTCTCTCTCTCTCTCTCTCTCTCTCTCTCACTCTCACTCACTCACTCACTCACACACACACACACACACACACACACACACACACTTTTGTAAGATATTTTTTACGTAGCTGTAATGGTACAATGAGTAAAAAACAAAACAGTCAAGCATTCAGAAATAATATCCTATGCTCCCATCAGCGCGTCAGGTTTTGCTGCCTGTGCCTGTGATATCTCCGTGGTAGGCTATCAGCGGATATCTGCTGTGATTGAGTCCTCACCGTCCTCATCGTTGTAAAGTCGCCTTCGAAGCATGATGTTAGATTATAACAAACTAGTTGTGTGGCTTAGCCTTCCCAAATGTTGAGGGTCGTTTTTTAGAATTTAATACATTGGAAACGTTACATTCAATTTCATTCAGACTGCCTGGCTCACTGACATGAGTACCCCCCCCCCCCCATGTCAGTGGGGGGATTCAGCTGAGTTGTGGAGGAGGTTGTGGGGGGTGTTGGTGGGGTCCTTTGTGGAAAGTGTTTTCGGAAGGGTTTCGGGCCTTGTTGGTGAGGCTGATGGCGGTTGGGAAGAAGCTGGTCTTGTGGAGAGATGTTCTGGTCTTGGCAGACCTCAGTCTCTTGCCGAGGGGGAGTGTTTTGAAGAGTTTGTGGCCAGGGTGGGAGGGCTCGGCCATGATCTTGTGAGACCGCTTCAGTGTCCTGGCTGCATGCAGGTCCTGAAGGGATGGCAGGTTGCATCCGATTACCTTCTCAGTGGGGATGCACGATAATTATCGGACCGATAAATTATCGGCCGATATGGCCATTTTGCGTTATTTATTATTCCGATAATGGCTTTTTTCCGATAAATTATCAACCGATAATCATGCTTTGTTTTTGCCTTGGAAGCGGAGCTATTGTTGTCGCACGCTCGTGACATCACAGCTGCGACGCAAACATGGCTGCTGCCAGTTACCAGTTTCAGATGATCAGAAAGCTATTGAAATTTACAATCCATGTCCCACACAGGTTCCGTGAGGAGGGGAAACCTCTAAGCTGGCATTACGTTAAACCAAAGCTGGTGATGATGCAGTGGATTATTTTTTTTATTTATTTCTTTAGGGAGTGTTAGCGTTAGCATTAGCTCGTAGCGCGGCCTACACTTCAGGCTCGTCCGCTTGGCAGACAAACTGCTTGTGACATTTACAGTCTGTGTCTTGTGATCAGCCCCATGAAAGCAATTCATACTCACAGAGCTGCCGTAAACGTATAGAAACTAATGGAAACCCCTTTACCCGAAATGAAACATCCAGGGATTGTGTATTTAACTCCAAAAAACAACTCGCTAACGTTAAGCTAACCACGCTAGCCGGGAGTCCCACTATAAGCCAAAGGGACTTTGGAGTTGAGCTAACGTTAGCTGCTGGACAGATCCATCTAACAGAGCCAATAATAAGGAGAACAAAGGCGCAGTGGCGCACATTAGGCTACATAAAAAGCATCAGTGAGTCAACATCACATAGTGTCTTTTCTTTAATCTGGTGGCAGCATTTTTCAGTCAAAAGTGAAACGACACAGGTGGTTTATAGTGCCTGCTCCATTCATTGGGCTTCACTTCATTCACTGAGAACTGGAACCAATGCAAAATTCGAACAGATCACTAACATGACAATAAGAGTCTAAATTACTATGCCTTTTGTCATTGTGTTTTATCTGCAGACTAAGCAGTCATTGGGTTTCCGTTCTATAAAAGCCTTTATTTTTGTATTGACTATAATTGAGTGATACACTTTATTAAAACAATCATACTATATCAGAAGTATGGAGACGTTTACAGCAGGAAGAACACAGTCATGTTTGACGACATCAGACGCAACTTCCTCATGAACCCACAGAACGGACTGAAGGTAGCTCATCACCACCATCATCATCGTCTTTAGGGATGCACCCCTTCACCTTTTTTACCACCGATCACGATTGTCGTCGATCATATGAGCCATATCTGCCCGATACCGATCGTCATGCCGATCTTTTTTATTTTTTTAGCAGCTGGTAGGCTATGGCAGTATTATATAATGTCCCCCCCTTATAGCAGCTTAAATAGCAATACTACTAGGTCTAACAGTTTCCATTTTACATGCATTTCATCCATCAATGTCCTGGTTAAAATGTATCCACATTTTCTTTGGCAAGACGCAAAAAACTCCCAAATGGCACAGTGGACAAGTCAACAGTAGTGTGCACCTTGTGTAAACCGGAATTAAAATATCACCGAAGTACATCGAGTTTGAGCTATCACCTAAAAGCTAAGCATACCGGAGCAGCTAGCGGCCAGCTAGCGGCCAGCTAGCTAGCGCGAGACTCATCACTCATTCTTCCTTCAGAGTCTCGGATGCGTGGGTCCTCTAACCACTGGGAGGTCGCTCCAATGGCTTCACGCGATATACACGTTATCAATATACACTGTTTCCAATACCAATATCAAGATATATTTTGTAGACATTGTTACCTCCTGTCTACATTGCATTTCTATTGAATTGAAAATAAATCTAAAATTCAAGATCACAAAGTACATTTATTTGCATTCATTTGATTCCCAATTACAACACACTGGTAAGAATGATTAATATCTAATTAAAAATGCTTTGAAATGCAAAATAATGGCATTTTAAACATGCGATACAAAGATGCGATTAAGAAAATGTATCGTTTGACAGCCCTAATATAAAGCATTATCGGAATTCTAATCCTCAGAATCACTTTTATTGCCACAATATGCAAATGCGGCGTAGTGGTCATGTTAATATTGTAACGAATCAGGTATTCGTCCAGGAACCGGAGACTTATAGTTGGTACAGGCTTTATTCAGGGCTCACACTCACAGCTTCCAGCGCTTAGCCACACTTGGCTACGCTCCTAGCTAACACACCTCCACTCTCGTTCCTCGCCTAGCTTGACTGACTTCACACACGAGACAGGAAGTCCCACTACACCCTGGCTGGTATGCTGCCTTTACGTAACCCTGTAATCCCCACAGACATGTCAAACCCAGAATCGCCACATTATCTCCTCCCAACAAAAGCCAGCTCCCACGCTGGCACCCACAAACCACACATCCCCCCTGTACCAATAACCCCCCAACCTTTTTTCACGTCAACCCCCACAGACATTCAATTTCCCCCAAACAGTCTTTTCTTATTTCCACACTTAATTTCACATTCCACCACCACCGTTTACATTTCTTTTCATTCCTTTCCTCTTTTCCCATTCATTTAAATTCAACCCACATTTCAGTTCGACCATAACCCCAACATCTTTTTACCCACATTTCAATTCAACCATAACCCCCACATTTACATTATTCCTTTTTTCTGTCCCATTCATTTAAACCACCACCATTTCCTTACTCACATTATCACACTTCACTTCGACCACCATTTCCATCCCCCCTTTCAAAGCTTCTGTCCCACCTGAAGCACTCTAGTCCCTCTCAGCCCCCAGTGGGGTTAGTCCTCTCCAGGGTGACTCTTTTCGGTCCCCCCTCTGTGCCCCACAGTCATCACACGCCCTGCAGTATCTCCGCACGTCCCCCTTCTGTTTGTCCCAGTAGCCAAATGCACGAACACGGCGGAGTGTCTCTTCAGGCCCACAATGACCGGATCCGGGGGAACCGGATCTGGGGGCCCTGTGTGCCCACCGTAGCGCCAGTCCCTGCAGGTAGCTGGGCACCACCCTCTGGAACTCCCCCTTTCCGTGGTCTAGCCTCGCCAAAACCCCATAATCAGCCAGACCCAGGTCCGAAAACATGTTCCACAGTCCCTTCGTGACACCGGAACACGCGTGCATCTCCTCCACAGGGGGCCGGCGTCTGGCCGCTACCCACGCGAGCACCGGACCGATATCCGCGTCCTCCGCCTGCCTGCGTCTCCACTCATGCCCGTCGACCTCCCAGATGGCCCTGTCGTCGTCTGACGGTTCCACAGCTAAACAGTACTCCTCGTCTTCCTCCACTCTCGTTCCTCGCCTAGCTTGACTGACTTCACACACGAGACAGGAAGTCCCACTACACCCTGGCTGGTATGCTGCCTTTACGTAACCCCGTAATCCACACAGACATGTCAAACCCAGAATCGCCACAATATACAGAGATAAAGAAGTAGGAAGGATAACTAAAAAACAATCACAACGTTGCAAGTGCAATCAAATATATATATATATATATATAGGAGTGTTCAGTGGACATTAAATATGAAACACACAGGCCCGCCCACAATGTTTGATTGACAGGTGATCTGTGGGCAGTGCAGTGCAGAAACACCACAGCAATAGGAGCTAAGCACCAAAGATGGAGAGAGAGAAACACACACACACACACACACACACACACACACACATAGCTGCTTTAATAAGTCCTGTCTACTTGAGCTTACACAGCTCAGAAGTGTCTCCCTTGTAAAAACACACCAGTCCAGCATGGAGAGGCTCAGTGAAGGTGGTCTGGACTCTGTGGAGGAGAGTCATGGTTTCAGAGACGTTGTAGAAGGACAGAATACCTGCTCTGTGATCCAGGTACACTCCTACTCTGGAGGAGGGAGGAACTGAGATGAGAGTTTTGATACTCTTATGTATGAAGTGACAACATTTGTCGTAATACTGTAATGACCAAGACTTGTCATTGTTTCCAAATCTACCTTCACTCTCTGTTCTGCTAATATCTTTATATGAGACTGCTATTGAAAGTCCAAACCTCCCGCTCCACTCCACCTCCCAGTAACAACGTCCAGTCAGACCCTCTCTACTCAGGACCTGATGGTAGGAAGTGAATCTGTCTGGGTGACTAGAATATAACTGTTCTTCTCTCATGCGTGTTACTTTTCTGTTCCCCTGAGATAATAACAGCTTTGTGTTTGCTGTGTTTGGATCCAGTGTGATCTGACGTGAATATTGTAAGAAGTCAGCTCTGGTCTTGGGCTCTGGTTGTGGCAGTAAAACATCCTCTTCAGTCACTGTCAGTGAGATCTTAGGCCGTTCCTCTGTCAGAATGTCCTGTAGTTTATCTCTGACCTCTGACACAGCTGCAGTCACATCCTCAAAGTAGCACAGAGGACGGGTATCGATCCTGGGTGAGTCTGTAGATTGACTGAGACGTGACAGTGAGGGGTAACTGTGGAGGAAGTGGATGTGATCCTCTGTGTGTGAGAGCTGCTCCAGCTCAGCGTCTTTCCTCCTCAGCTCAGAGATCTCCTGCTTCAGCTTCTCCTGAAGTTCTTCAGCCCGACTCACTTCCTCTTTCTGCTGGGATCTGATCTGCTGCTTCACCTCAGAGCTTCTCTTCTCAATGAGACGGACCAGCTCAGTGAAGATCTTCTCACTGTCTGTCACTGCTTTATCAGCAGAGAGATTCATAGCCTTCACATCCTGTTGAAGCACTTTCACGTCTTTCTCTCTGCCCTGGAGTCTCTTCTGGATTTTTTGCCGATTCACCCCGAGCTCTTTCTGCCTCTCGGCCCTTTCTGCGGCAGCTGAGACTGTGTCGTGTCCCTTATGTTCGTCCACGGAGCAGAGATAACAGATACACTGCTGATCAGTACGGCAGAACATCTTCATCACCTCGTCGTGACGAGAGCAGATGTTCTCCTGAAGCTCCACGGTGGCTTCCACCAGCCTGTGTTTCTTAAAGGTAGAGGATTCATAGTGAGGCTGGAGGTGCTGCTCACAGTAAGAGGCCAGACACACCAGACAGGACTTGAGGGCTTTCAGCTTTCTCCCAGTGCAGACATCACAGCCCACATCTCCAGGTCCAGCATAGCAGCGATCAGGAGGAGCAGCTTGGAGTCCGGTCTTCCTCAGGTCCTCCACCAACTCTGCTAACATGGTGTTTTTCACCAGGACAGGCCTCGGTGTGAAGGTCTGTCTGCACTGTGGGCAGCTGTGGATTTTCTTCTGATCCTCTGCATCCCAGCAGTCTTTAATACAGCTCATGCAGTAGCTGTGCCCACAGGGAATAGCCACCGGATCCTTCAGTAGATCCAGACAGATCGAACAGCACCATTTTCCCCCGTCCAGCTGAATTCCTTGCTGCGCCATTTCACTTCTCAGTGACAGTGAGTCAGATAGTTTCAAGCTGGGCTCTGCTCCAAACCAAACCTCTGTTGTTGTCTTCATGTTCATGTGCTGATCTGCAGTGAATGGGCTGGTCAGCTATTGCACTTCACAGCATGTTTACACCTATCTATAAACTGGCAGATCTGTGAAAGGGGAGGAACAGGAAATATGTGGAGAGAATAGAACTGGCTGTGTTTGAGGGAGGGGTGATCAGGCTTTGCTACATTCCAGGAAGAGGAGCGTTAAAGAGGCAGTGTGTGTTTAAATACAAACTTACAATCAATCTCTCTCCCCCCTTATCCCCCTCACTTTAAGTGCAACGTTTCAAAATAAAGTTCCAAAGCCTTGTGGAAATTAACTATTTAGAATGGTTCTCTCTCTCTCTCTCTCTCTCTCTCTCAAGCCGTTTTCCCACATGCGTACCTGAAAATTACCTGTAAGTCCATATCGGACATTTCCCGGAATTTCCCTTCACACCTCAGCGCTGGCATGTGGGAATCTAGCAGCGAAATTGCCTGTATGTTGGGGGGCGGGGGGAGGGGGGAGCTTATTTGGGAGGTCGGGTTTAGATCAATAAGGTGTTTTCGGGTTGTCCTTGGGCTGCAAACTCATTTAAAGTATGCAAATCGAAGTTGTTTCTGACAAGAATAATGTCACGTTACTCCGGGACTGCTCAACCCATGACAGAGCCACTCTCCCCGGCTTGGCAGAGTGAAGCGCTCCGCCCGCGCGTCCCCGCTGCCTGGAGCACAGCGGCTCGTGCTCGCGCTCTAAAAGGCAGGCTCCCACACGCTGCTGCCTGGCCAGCAGAAAGTGCTCCAGACTCGGTGTGATAATCCTGTAACAGCATTTGAGCTTATTCAGGTAAGATATTAATAATGTAATGACACATTCAGCGATAAACTGTCTACAATGAAGACATGTGTCAAATATGACAACGTGGTGTTCAGTATTTTAAGAGCACGGGTTTTTTTCATTTCCTGAAAAGTTGGCGATTTGGAGATAAGTGGCTTTCATTGCACAGCGACGAAATGCACGAAGCGAAATGTGGAAGTAGTTTGCTTTGATGTGCGCGAATGATTAGATGATGCAAGCTGGAAGTGAACGTTAAGCAACGTGTGTACACCTCGCCCATGATGAGAGAAGGACCGGTGTCGCGGAAAATGACTGGACCCGTTTCTCACTTGTATCCGCTATAGCGCATACCACTCTTCTGACTGGCTCGAAACTGGTGAAATGTCCGCGACGACGGGGTCGCGCTTATACCGGCACGACAACTTTCCCACATGAAGGCATTAAAAAACACGATTTTTTTTTAAACACGATTTTCAGACGGCAGCCCGTCTTTATTGTCACACAACACACTACAACACATGCATGCGGCCACTACACACACTCATGCTGACGGTGGCCGGTGAAATATGTCCTCTGCATTTGACCCATCCAGGCTTGTCCTTTCCTCCAGGGGGCAGGCCAGGAGCAGTGGTCGCTATTTCTTTCCAGCGCCCGGGGACCTTCATTGGACCATCATTGGACCAACTTCAGATGTTGTCGTCACTGGTCGGATGACGATCTTCTGCATGTTTTTAGTGGGGGGTTATGTACGGAGGAACCCCCTGGGGGGTACGGGGAGAACATGCAAACTCCACACAGAAAGGCCCTTTCGACGAGATAACCCACCTGGGCAGTAGGCACTGAAGATATGGGGGGGTCACAACTCCAGCGCCCACAGCGTCCCAGGTGGGAATCGAACCCAGGACCTTCGAGCTGTGAGGCGACAGCGCTTACCACTGCACCACCGTACCCCCCATTAGACCACGTTCCGGTCATTTAGCGGTACAAAGCGCATGTGGGAAAACGGCTTCACACACACACTTTTGTAAGATATTTTTTACGTAGCTGTAATGGTACAATGAGTAAAAAACTAAACAGTCAAGCATTCAGAAATAATATCCTATCCATCAGCGCGTCGGGTTTTGCTGCCTGTGCCTGTGAGATCTCCGTGGTAGGCTATCAGCGGATATCTGCTGTGATTGAGTCCTCACCGTCCTCATCATTGAGGGTCGTTTTTTAGAATTTAATACATAGAATTGGAAACGTTACATTCAATTTCATTCAGACTCACTGACATGTCAGTGGGGGGATTCAGCTGAGTTCAGGAGGAGGTTGTGGGGGGTGTTGGTGGGGTCTAGGGGTGTCAAAAATAATCGATTATAAGATGCATCGCGATGCGGACCTGCACGATTCTGCATCGATTCACAAATGTCAAAAATCGATTATTAACACGTTCACTGCCAATGGCGAGTTGAGTCGTCAAAAAAAATCCAACGGTTGACTGCCAATGACGAGTTGAGTCGTCAAAAAAAAAAAAAAAAAAATTTTGACGGTTGGACGTGGATCAATGCCCCCCACGTCTCCTATAAAAAATATTGGAGCCACCGAACGTGTACAACCCATTCCACCGACCCACTAAGTGGCGACAGTGCTCTCCATACTAGAGGAAGGCAAGCAAAAAGCAGTGTGAGGAAGCCATTCTCATGAAAATGGATAGGCGAAAACGCTTTCGCTTTCGCGCAGGGAGCTGGCGGTGGGGTTTTGCAAATTTGCATAATAGATTACGGGTGGAACACACTTTGAAACACGCAGCATAAATAAGACCAGAATCGCAAAAGCTTCATCAAAGCTCTCAAACAGAAACCCCAAGAAACGAGCGAGCCCATCCAGACTTGCCCAGCGGCCGCCAGCAGACAGGAGCAGCAGCAAAGCAGTGAGCCTGGTGACGCGAGGTTACAGCAGCAGCAGAAACGAGCTTGTGACACGCCCGCTGCAGCCAAGAAGAACACACACGGAGGGAGGAGTTTGAAGGAGAGGGGTGTTTCCTGCTGTTATGGAGGAAATTACTGTTCAAAACTATTGTTTAGATGTCTGACGTCTTACTGATGCCAAAAATGAATGGTTAAAGTGACTGTTCTATCGAATTTCACAAAAAGCTATTTATCTCAGCTTAAATTTTCAGATGCTGAAACCATGCTGTATTCAAGTGCTAATGCCTACATAACTACTAACTCTACAAACTAACTCTTTTAGACAGAGAAAGCACACATTCTATTAGTTCTTTTGAGATATTTTGTGTTCACAAAATCTTAGCAGAAAAGAATCCTCGGGTCTTGAAAGATGAGCCAGAATCCTCAAAAAACCCCTCTGGCAGAAGCTACCTACAGTAAAAAAAAAACGGCTGGCAGTGAATGTGTTAAAAAAAAAATGTTTTTTTGTTTTCTTTAATCAAATAAAATATAATGGAAGTACATGCAGTTGTTTATTTTAATTATGGATAATAATACAATGCAATTCTAAATGCACTTTAATTTTAAAAGTAGCCACACAGTGAGAAAAAAGAAAGTGAGAAAAAAAAAATGTATTCTGGGAAAAAAGTGATGCATCGATTTAAGATGCATCGAGATGCATCGATAATCGTTATCGAATCGAATCGTAGCCCTCTGAATCGTAATCGAATCGAATTGTGAGGCCAGTGAAGATTCACAGCCCTAGTGGGGTCCTTTGTGGAAAGGGTTTCGGGCCTTGTTGGTGAGGCTGATGGCGGTTGGGAAAAAGCTGTTCTTGTGGCGAGATGTTCTGGTCTTGGCAGACCTCAGTCTCTTGCCGAGGGGGAGTGTTTTGAAGAGTTTGTGGCCAGGGTGGGAGGGGTCGGCCATGATCTTGTGAGACCGCTTCAGTGTCCTGGCTGCATGCAGGTCCTGAAGGGATGGCAGGTTGCATCCGATTACCTTCTCAGTAGGGATGCACGATAATTATCGGACCGATAAATTATCGGCCGATATGGCCATTTTGCGTTATTTATTATTCCGATAATGGCTTTTTCCCGATAAATTATCAGCCGATAATCATGCTTTGTTTTTGCCTTGGAAGCGGAGCTATTGTTGTCGCACGCTCGTGACATCACAGCTGCGACGCAAACATGGCTGCTGCCAGTTACCAGTTTCAGATGATCAGAAAGCTATTGTAATTTACAATCCATGTCCCACACAGGTTCCGTGAGGAGGGGAAACCTCTAAGCTGGCATTACGTTAAACCAAAGCTGGTGAGGATTTTTTTTTTTTTTTTTTTTTAGGGAGTGTTAGCGTTAGCATTAGCTCGTAGCGCAGCCTACACTTCAGGCTCGTCCGCTTGGCAGACAAACTGCTTGTGACATTTACAGTCTGTGGCTTGTGATGCAGCCCCACAAAAGCAATGCATACTCACAGAGCTGCCGTAAACGTATAGAAACTAATGGAAACCCCTTTACCCGAAATGAAACATCCAGGGATTGTGTATTTAACTCCAAAAAACAACTCGCTAACGTTAAGCTAACCACGCTAGCCGGGAGTCCCACTATAAGCCAAAGGGACTTTGGAGTTGAGCTAACGTTAGCTGCTGGACAGAGCCATCTAACAGAGCCAATAATAAAGAAAACAAAGGTGCAGTGGCGCACATTAGGCTACATAAAAAGCATCAGTCAGTCAACATCACATAGTGTCTTTTCTTTAATCTGGTGGCAGCATTTTTCAGTAAAAAGTGAAATGACATAGATGGTTTATAGTGCATGCCCCATTCATTGGGCCCAGGCTACAATTCACTGAGAACTGGAACCAATGCAAAATTCGAACAGATCACTAACATGACAATAAGAGTCTAAATTACTATGCCTTTTGTCATTGTGTTTTATCTGCAGACTAAGCAGCTTGGCTTTCCGTTCTATAAAAGCCTTTATTTTTGTATTGACTATAATTGAGTGATACACTTTATTAAAACAATCATACTATATCAGAAGTTTTCTTTGTTTTGTGTTCACAGTGATGTCAGTTAGATTTGGTTAGGTCAGAGCTATGCTCACTACATCTGCCTTTTTTTAACCCCAGGTGTGCATAAAATACAGGTTAAAAACTAAAAATAAATAAATTATATATATATTTTTATTATAATAATTATCGGTAATCGGCCAGGAGAACCAGATATTTATCAGTTCATCGTATCGGTTAAAAAAATCTATATCGTGCATCCCTAATTCTCAGCACAGCAGATGATGCGCTGCAGTCTGTTAACCCATTGATACCTGATGCAGCATTTGTGTGTGTATCCCTTTAAGACCGCGAACCGCGTGACATGGTTCGCGGTCTTAAAGGGATACACACACAAATGAGGGATATACACACAAATGCTGCATCAGGTATCATTGGGTTAATGTCCTTGAGAGTGGCAGCAGCATACCAGACGGTGATGGAGGAGGTGAGGATGGACTCAATGATGGAGGTGTAGAAGTGCACCATCGTGGCCTTTGTTTCTTCAGCTGCCGCACAAAGTACATCCTCTGCTGTGCCTTCTTGGTGAGAGCTCTGATGTTCAGCGCCAATTTTAGGTCATGGCTTATGATGGTCCCTTGGAAGCGGAAGGACTCCACAGTGTTGACTGGGAAGTCACCCAAGGTGATGGGGGAAGGTGGTGCTGGGTTCTTCCTGTAACCTACAATCATCTCCATTGTCTTTTGTTTCTGAATTGTGTGTGTGTGTGTGTGTGTGTGTGTGTGTGTGTTAGATCCGCCCCTTCATGATGGCCCACCTGAACAGGGAGAAGGACAGGGAGCTGTATAAACTGGCTCAGTACCTCAGAGAGATTGCTAAGCTGGAGGACTTCACTGGACTCAACCACAAACACTGGGAGAGGTAGGCCAACACAAGCTACCCAATAAGGAAATCATTTGGTAATAATCATAAATCACATGTGTATAGCACTTGTCTTATTCACCTTATTCACCACGCCCACTTTTTCTCTCTTCCGCGTTCGACGCAACGTATTTGTTCTTCCGGTTCAGCGCTAGTTGGCAGCCATTTTCAAAATAAAACGTCAGTATGAATGAAGTTTGGCAACTTTCAGAATTAAGCTACACTGCGGCCAACTTCAGTGACATGTTCATAACGTTACTGCTGCGAGGAGCCGATGGCTGTTACCCGGTCGGCATTTAACGTTAGTTACAAAAGCACATCGACAGTGTTTTCTCACTGCCAGTAGCCTAACTACAGTAGGGTTTGACAGATAGCTAGTCCGACCGGTGTCAGCAGCACAGCCAGCGCTCCCGGTCCTCGCTGCTCGTTAAGGATTTCCAATAGGCGTTATTCTGATAAACTGGTCACATATATGTTACGTTCTCACCCGACAAATATTAAAACTTTAAAACAGTTTTTTAGCTTGAAAACAGCTTTTTGGCAAGTGTAAATGACTGCGGTAGGCGTACTCTACTTCCGTGTCTAAAACTGGAAAGACGATTACGAAATGACGTCATGCAGAAGCGTTCCTTGTATGGACAAAGAATAAGGTGAATAAAGTACTTTACAAACAAGAACACAATACATCAAAACAAATACGACAAAAAAGACATGTCATACGTAAAAATGTAGTATATCGGTATGATAATCTAACAAATGCTTGTGTGTGTGTGTGTGTGTGTGTGTGTGTGTGTGTGTGTGTGTGTGTGTGTGTGTGTGTGTGTGTGCATGTAGGTATTTATCTAAGAGGCAGAACCATTGAGAGAAGACTACTCTGATGGACTCCATCCTGGATAAAGTGCAGTGCTGGGCGTTACTATCCCGTCAACCTGTCCACACACACACACACACACAGACAGACATGCACACGCACACAGACACACACACACACGCACACACACACACACACACACACACAGACATGCACACGCACAAAGTCCACTCTTTTGGATGAACAAACACAAAAGCTCAGGACTGAGATGGGCTCCCTATTTAAATCTGTGCATGTTCTCTGTCTCGCCCTAGTCACACACCCACAAACACACACACACACACACTAGTCACACACCCACAAACACACACACACACACAGTCAGACACACACACACACACACCCACAAACACACACACACTTCGGTCAGGTATCTCAGACACATGATAATGGCCTGCAGACCACGGTCAAATAGTACTTGCAGATAATTGTTTAGATTTGTTGAACCTGCTTGGAGTTCTATATGGGTTAAGGTTTAGTGCACAGGACAGTTCAGATAGTGCCAGGTTGCGTGTTACTATTCACAGAATAGTAAGCAAAAGGATTTCATCTGCATTCCTGTTGGTTGTCTAAACTCTCTGTTGCTCATTTCATTATTCCCTGTGGAGAATCATACCTTTCTGCTACTCCAAGCAGTTTAAAATGGGCGTTATTATGGATCCCACTGCATTTGGGGGCAGAACACGCCCTATAGAGACACCGCGTAACGCGTCGTCATTCAGAAGCCACGCCCCCACGACGGGGGAAAACAGAAACCCCCCCTCCAATCCTGGCGTTCTCCTATGTCACGTGCATGGTTGCGTCTTGCACAAAAAGATCGTATATACGGAAGATGAACACTCCAACTTCTTGACAGCTAGATCCACATTTTTCTTCTCGACAATTCTCAATGGCTCTTCCTTGTTTTGCTCAGGAGTACAAAAAAACTTAACTGGCGATTTTTTACATTTGTTGTCTGCGCAGCCCCACCACACAACAGCTTTTAGCTATGTTTAATTCAAGGAAAATGACGCTGGTATGTGGAAATGAACGGAGCTTTTCCCCCGTGATGGGCGTGGCCTATTTCATGCAGTGTCTCTATGCAGCATTCAAGTGCCAGGATTGTCCAGGCAGGTGCCCATGCAGACTGTTCTGAGAAGCGTCCCAGGTATCTTCATCTCACCTCAATGTGATGACGTGTCATGTGATATAACGTTAAGTCACCTGTTATTTTCATGACGCTAGCCCAGAGAGTGAGCCTCCCCTCAGAACATATAGACGGCTTAAAATCGCGATTTCCTTCTCCCTGGTTTCTCCCCTGACAGCCTGAGCTCACCTCAACAGAGGCAGCCAGACTGCAGGCGCTCGGCCCCCGGCTAATACGCACGGTGGAGACTGTGCAGCCATTATGCAGCATGGCCACGTTGTTTCGCGCCCCCCCCAGGGGACTGGGCGCGCCCCACACTTTGAAAACCGCTGCGCTAGCCTCTTCTGCGTTACACCCAATGTACACCAGATGCGTTACGGCTCCATGCGGATCTGGTAAAACTGCCGGAACAGCTAAATTTGGAGCATTATTTACCCCCCTTCCTGACATGTTAGGTTGACATAGTTGTCCCAATCGATTCCTTAGGTCTTCTAGTTTTATATGGTATAAGAACCATCATGCTAGCTTTAAAAATGAGCCCACCAGAGCCTCTGTAAGACAGTAATATCAGCTGCAGATTTGTGTGTCAGTGTGTCAAGTCCATGGTTGGTCAAAACAAACGGGGAGGCGGGCCCCAAATTAGAAAGAATCAAAAGGATTCAGTAGGTCACTGGTTGGCTTGGTTCCAGCCTCAAAAGTCGTTCTATAAGGATTTTTCAAACTGTCTATGGAGAAAATGAAATGGGGAATTCACGGGACTGTTGAGCTCTATGGAATAACGTTACTATGAATAGCCTTATCGTCTAAAATATATTATCTTTCTCTTCAGATAATCTGACTTGATTGCACAAAAGCCCTGTGAGAAAAAAGAGGTTTACCTGCATCAACCCCAAAAAGAGTGATATCTGGGAGTTTGCCCAGTGCCCATCAGATGCCAGTGCAAATGCCCAGGCGTTAATTCCACTCACGTTTGATTACAGGCGTGTGGGTTTCACTGCACAAATCCAATCAAGATGACAGAGAAACAGTGACGTTTCTACTACAATTTCGAGCGATATTGATCCAATGAAGCCACGTTAGTGTTCACATGTTACATTAAGGAACGTACGTCACTATAATTTATTTCACTGTCAGCTATCGAGATGGATTCATTTGGTTAATGAAATCACTATGACACGTGGATGTAGAGTGTGTGGGAGATTTTGCGCAGTGTGAGCCTGAGCTGTGAAAAATGGAGTGCGTAGGCGTGCACAAGGCGTGTTTTACCCCCGAGTGCAGTGGGATCCATAACGTTTCAAATGGAGGCAAATACTATTTGACTTGGGTAAGGTATTCAAGTGCTGCCCTCCACCCCTGTAGGCAATTGAGATGTTGCCCAGCGTTGTTCCTGCCGAAGAGACTTGAGAGGTTTAGATGAAGGTCAGCTAAAGCCAATTCAAATTATAGACATTAACGAGAAACCAGGATTAAAAACAATAAAACCGGGAAATTCAACCGGGGTCAAATTATTAATAGAAAAGTTATGTAAAAGCCTGCCTCAAACACTGTCTTTAAAGGTATACGATGCAACTTCTTTAGGGCCCTTCAAACGGAAGCAAACTTTTTTCTTTTTTAGATCTTGATGGACAATGTGCTCTTTATTGCATCATAACTCAAAAATACAAAAGCCCGTTTTGCTCCAATGTTTACAAACAATACAAATGTTAAAGAAACTGTTTATGGCTTTCAAGTACATCTGAAACTCGTGAGTATGAGTTTGTAAGAGTCTTACAAACTGATACTCCTTGTATCAAGAGCTCTGTCAGAGGTCAAAGATTCTTTCAAATGTACCGGTAAATAAGAAAAAAGTTTGTTTAAGGGCCTTAAAAAAATTGCTTAGTATACTTTTAAGAAGTGAGGATCTATGTAATATAATAAACTTGATTTATACAGCAGCATGTTTCATAAGTCCACTGTGCTCAAACAGCAGTGGAGAGGAAGAAACAGGAACAATGGGACTGATGGCAGACCAGGTGGAGGGCAACAGTCAAAGATTTCTTATCTTTGAATATGAAAATGATATCAACTATTGATCATGTACTAATATGCAATACACTTGACAGCTACTGTGAAGGAGAAAATGTTTGAATCAGAAGGGATGTGGCTAGGGTGGTCTTCACACACTACAGTATTTTCATCAAAGGAATGGGCGTATACAATGTATCAACCTGTGTTTTGGTGGAACATTGTGTTACATGTTATCCTGTATGCAGGGGTCATGGGACCGAGGCCTACAATGTTGTTAGAGGTACATAGGTAAATGGTCAGGTTTACAGGGTGGATGTGTGTGTGTGTGTTTGATGTGTTACAGGCTGGCTCTGCTCCAGGGCTTGGCACACACACTCGAGACGCACGTTAATGATCATTTCTATGTTTTTGAGGCAGCACTTAATAAACTTGGTTCTATATTCATAGTATTCGTTTCGGTAACTCGCCATCAGAGCTCATCCCTTTGCGACCCTACAGTCGAAGCACTATATCACCACAACCAGTCCTGATTGGCTGCTGAAAGTGCATCCCTCCGCATCTCCCATATGAGTGAGTGTCGGAGACTCGGTGTGGACCGCATATCTTTTCCATTCTTCTCACCCGCAGAGAAAAACCTTATCGCGACCTGGATATCTTTGCTAGCTTAACCCATTGATACCTGATGCAGCATTTGCGTGTATATCCCTCATTTGTGTGTGTATCCCTTTAAGACCGCGACGGTCTTAAAGGGATACACACACAAATACTGCATCAGGTATCGATGGGTTAACTGTTAATTGCAGTATAACAGCCTTGCCGAGCGCTAGCTTACGTCCAGCGACTATGCATGCCATCTGCTCTTCACCCCCAAAGCGGAGACGGCTAACTCTTGTGCTTAGATGTGGGACTTGGCTGCTGGCAGTGTCTCAAGTCGAGGCTGGTCAGCTTGGTCAACGTTAGCACCCCAGCTAACATTAACGCTGTCAAATTCCTTGTGTGTGTGTGTACATACTTGGTTGATAAAGTTGATTCTGATTCCAGTTGCTGCCGGAACATTAGTGGCCATAACACACAAATTAGTGCCACTAGACTTGAACAAAGCCCCCCCCCATGTGAACCACTGCATGAAGCGAGCTTAAAAGAAATCTCCCCTTAAAGACGTTCTTGTTTTGTTGTTTGTGTTGTTTTGTTGATTGTTGGCTCTGGCTTCAGCCAAGAGAGTGAACCACTTACACGTCCCTCTTGCACTCAGTTCGCTCCGGCAGATGGGAGGGTGAAATTGATGCCTAACCCGGCCTTTGTGCCTCACGTTGTTGCCTCATGGTCCCCTATGAACATGGTAGCCTAACCTAGCCTAGCCGGTAGGAAAAGAGGTAGCCGGCACTACTTTCCAAACATGGCCGATGACCTCTTTTCCTTCCAAAATGACAGATTATGTGTATTTTGGATTAATATTTCATCGTGTGGTGAGTACCCGAAGCACATGTATTTTGGCGCCGTGAGATGTGTGTTTTGGCAGATTTTTAACAGCTGTACCATTAGCCTCCATTCTATGGCGATAATTACTAACTTCACGACTGTAGCTCACTGTAAACTGAGCGGACAGTGCCGGTAAGGCATGGTGTATCTTGGTTATGTGAGGGGGATGTGGTAAATGAGCTAAACTTCCAAAAAAGTGGTTTGCCCGCCCCCTGACGAGGCGGAGGGATACGCTTTTTCAATCAGCCAATCAGGATTGGACATAGTGATATAGTGCTTCTGTAGGGTCGCGGAGGGATGCATTCCCACAGTGAGTCACCTCACTGATATTATTCAAAGAGCCGGGGTTATAGTCATAAGCTCAAGTTCTATTGTTTAGAGTTTTTATTGAACTCAAGTTACTGATGCTTTGGTACCTCCAGATGTGTGTTAGCAACGTGGGGATGAGAGATGAGCATTAGAGAATAAACACATGTGGACACGGGGAGTACTGCACATGTGCAATGTCACCAATCTGTGTTTCTATCTGGTAGCATGTGACACTAATGGGCACTCACTGTCCATTGACCTTTGACCTGAAGTTATGACTGAAAGGGGGGGGGGGGGGGGGGTTGGGAATAGTACCATAGGACAGGTGGGGTGGGGGTTTCCTGCCTTTTTGTGTTAACCTCATCACATCCCTGATATCCTTGCTGTAAATATGACAATAAACTTGTTTTTGTTTTTACTAAATAAGCCGTAGTGTTCTTTGTTTCAAAACTAACTATTATGATCACAATATCAAGCAAAATTTGATAAAAGTAGGTTATCTCACTTCTACGTGGCCATCAAGTCTAGTGCAACATGCACTCGACAACCAGAGATCTTTGATGGTCTGCGTTTTTGGCTTTTATTTTTGAAGCTCTGTGTGTTTTGGCCTTTTATTCTGAAGGTCTGTTTTGGGCTTTTATTTTGAAGGTCTCTTGGCTTTTATTTTGAAGGTCTGTGTGTTTTGGTATTTTATTTTGAAGTTCTGTGTGTGTTTTGGTATTTTATTTTGAAGTTCTGTGTGTGTTTTGGGCTTTTATTCTGAAGGTCTATGGGCTTTTATTTTGAAGGTCTGTGTGTTTTGGGCTTTTATTCTGAAGGTCTGTTTTGGGCTTTTATAGAGAGCCGCATTAACGAGTCCGGAAATCATCGATGCTAACAGCCCTGGTTCTTCACAGTTTTCGCCTATGGGAGTTTTGAATGGGTTTTTGGCGCGATGCTTCTAATAATCTCTCTGAGCAACGCTGGCTTAATCAAACGCGAACCAGTGTTTAGTAATATCATCTTCACACACGAGGACCACATTTACGAGTTTTGAAGCTTTTACGTGCCGTTCAAAGGACGGCTAGCTAGCAAACGGCTAAATGAGACTACACTTTTGAGTCGATGGGGATATATACGTCAATAACGTCACCACTTCAAAGGGCAAACACGGAAATTCTCTTTCCCTCACCTGGTTCAGCCCCGTTCAGCCCAGGGTAATCAGTGCACACATCAACAACAGTCCAGGTTGAGTGCTGACGTGACGTGGAAGCCTATGCGACAGTGTGTAGTTCTGGATTAGCTTAGCTCGAGCATTTTACTTCTAGGGCTCGCATTTACGCTACAAAACTCATGAAAGTGGTCCTCATGTGTGAAGATTATCCGACGGAACTCTGGTTCGCGTTTGATTAATCTTGCGTTGCCCAGAGACCGTATTTGAAGCATCGCGGCAAAAACCCATTCAAAAATCCCATAGACAGAAACAGTGAAGAACCAGGAAGTTCGGGACTTCCGCATTCTGCCTACAAAAATACGTCATCCCTGCGGCTCTCTATTTTGAAGGTCTCTTGGCTTTTATTTTGAAGGGGTGTGTGTGTTGTGTTTTGTGTGGTACCAGTCGGCCCGCGCTGACGTCACGAACGTGACATCGGGCCAGTGTGTGTTGTGTTGTGTTGTGTGGTATCAGTTGGCCCAGGCCGAAATCGTGACTAAAACCGCGCACCCGTCCACCTAGTCAGTTTAATTAGGCTATATAGATGTTAAGGAAAGCCATTTTAGCCGTAATTGTGCATTTCTACATTCAGATAAAATGCAGCAAGTGCGACTCACTGTAAGGGTATTCATGCTGGAGGTTACAAAGGAATGAGTCATTTATTTCACTGAATAAATACTTAGTTTAGTTTATTGATTATAAATAACTGTACATTACAAAGCACATACAGGAACATCCACAATTGATATCAATACGAGGAATCAGCATGACGTCACGACGACAACAAACAGCTGACTTCCGGGGGACTCCGCAGCAGTTAACTAGTATGAGTTGTGCCAAACAAACGTCAATATCTCAAAAACTATACATCACATCGCTTATATTTTGACATTCTGAGTGAGAGCAGAAGTAGCTCAAGAGTTTGATGTATAATATATGCATGTCGTTTTAAAGGTGTGTGAACTGTCGCAGTTTTTAAAATGTACACCGCACAGCTGGGGCTAGAGTGAGCACTCAAGGCAGCTCCATATGGTCCCATTGCCGTTCCCCCCCGGCCTTGGAAACACGGTTTGTTTATGAAAATTCGGATCCCTCGTATTGAAAACATTGTTTAATGAAAAGTTATTTTTTAAAGGAGGGGGGTGGGGTTGATCCACGTTCTGCTTCCTGTCTTTCCTTCAGATGCCACGGTGCTTCTTGTGTTTCTTCACTCTGAGGCAGGAATGGAACAGAATGCATAATCAGGACACTGGTCAATTTTGGTCGAGTACAGCAAGTTTATGAAACGACAAACCTTGTGTTCAGCAAGATCATCTTCACAAATGAAAAACCACTTCTATGATCTTTGAAGCGGAAATGTGTTTTTGGTTTACACGATTTTCAGAAAACATTTCAAAAGTCATAATAGTGGTCCTCATTGTGAAGATTATCTTGCGGAACACAAAGTTCATTCTTTCATAAAACTTTTGTTAACCACAGATCTTATTTCGTGCATTTAACAAAAAAATCCCATTGACTTTTACACGAAGGAACCAGTACAGGAAGTGCAGCCAGGGACTTCTGGGTAGCCAGCAAGCACCGACCAATCTGGGAACCCAGAGTCTATTACGTGCCGAAATAATAAATATACTCTGGGTTCCCAGATTGAGCACGGTGAACTAAAGTACACTTAACCGTATTTTGACTGCATGTCTTGACCCATGTGGTAAACTTTGATTTCAAACTGTTCCTTTTTAGTCATTTAAAGTAGAGAGTACTACATATGAACTACAGTTTTAAATAGACTCACTCCACTTTACAGGTCCGGTAACATGTAACTACCGGTACATGAACTACAGTTAAATAGACTCACTCCACTTTACAGGTCCAGTAACATGTAACTACATATGAACTGGGTGTTTATCGGAAAACTTGGCATTTTGCATTCTTGATGTTTGATTTTCAAAGTACTGTTTTAAAAGTATTTAAGCCTCTTTTTGGATTAAGTGGATCCTTACCTCTCAGGAAAATGTGCCGTGCCATCTCAGGCTATCTTATTTCTTTTATTTTTTCACATATAAACAACATGCATATCTGTGTTTTGTCAACCCTGTTACCGACATAACAATTACTGTTTGAAAAGGTTTTAAATCCATATTTAGAACAAATCTGATATATTATGAAAGATAAAGTCTCCCTTGTTACACTAAGTGTGTTTGTAAAGTGAGAATATTGAGGAGTTTACTTTTTTCCCCAAGGATGAATATGCCCATTTACATTTAGCACTTTCACAGCATCTTCTGTTTAAGAAAAAGTTATGTAAACAAAATAATAATACCCAAATTTCTTTGAGTGGATTACTGGTACTTTTTACTTGACGCATAAAATTAGTTTATTTTGCATGCGTCTTCTCATTTTTTTTTATTATATTAGAATATTATACAAGTACTATCAGTTTAATAAATAGAAAACCATAATATTTAGGGATGAAACTGTAAAAACATGTACAGTATATATTCTCTAAATACTATTGGCAAGAAAAGTTTCGTCAACCCTGTTACCCTAGAATGGTAACAGGGTTGACGAAAAATGTTGGCAGCCATTACTAGCCATCTGGTAAAGGTGCTAACACCACATGGTGTGCATTCATGAGAGGCCGAAATTATCTTATATATCATCTTTAGAAAACGACTAACGAGCCTATTATAATCTTTATTTCAGATGATATACTCACATATCGCTCCAGTCACTCCATGGCCCCATGGTGTATTTATCCTGCGCCCGCACACAGAAAATAAACCTCTTGTGTCTGAGATTGACCACATAGTTAGTTTTGTTTATGGTTTCTCTCTGTGGATAAGGGAAGAAGAAACAGACGTTTCAACACATTCAACAGACTAGAGCACAAATATTCACAGTAATGTATCTTGAATAAAATATATCCAGCACACATGCTTGTTTTTCCGTACCATTAAAATGTGGTCTGGGTCTTTGGTGTCACAGGTGGCTTCATGGTGGGCCACCATGACCTGGAAGTGCAGGCTGAAGTAGTTGCAGGTTACCCAGGACTCAGGGTAGTCCCAGCTGAACACCCCGTCACTGTGACGCAGGCTGGGGAGACGTTCCGGCCTCACTGAGACATATGCAGAAAGACGAGGAGGTTAGGGCATAACCATGGACATGGGGGAGGGGTCCAAATGAAAGCCCTCCCCCATATTTTTTCAAGCACATTTCCCACAATTCGATGGTATTTATATGAAAATTACAACATTTAGGAAATTACAACATTTAGGACATAAACTATTTATTTATTTGTATTTATTTGTTTGTTTCCGACCAATACACTAACCAACAGGGGCGGACTGGGATCATAATTCAGGCCGGGCATTAGATACCAAGCAGGCCAGGCCGATACGGGCCGACGCGCGGGCGAATAATGTGGGCCGTTTGAAGCCCAATTTGGGTCGTTTGAAGCCAGATTTGGGCCGTTTGAAGCCCAATTTGGGCCGTTTGAAGCCCGATTTGGGCCGAGTCCAATTTTACAATGAGATGCACCCACTTTAACCATGAATAAAGTAATAAAACCACTAGTAAACCAGTAGGCGGCGCCTGGCCTGCTGTTCAGTGAGTGGCCTGACTGTGGGAACTAAAAAAATTTTTTTTTTTTGCAGGCCAGGCCAAGCCAGGCCACCGGGCATTTGCCCGACATGCCCGATTATGCAGTCCGCGCCTGCTAACCAACAACTTGGCTGGAAAAGAGCAGGAAGAAGAGAACTTCCCCATTCTCAAAAGTTAACAAATGATGGATGGTCTGCCATTTCCATAAACAATAATTTCAATATCAAGCTACAACTGGAACATAACAATGAAACAAGATAACATTACGACAATAGTTACCAACAATCATAGGTCACATCATGTGAGAACTACATTGATCATCTGAATTCACACTGTTTCGATGACCCCTCACTTCACAAAGAAATCAATAACTCACCCTCACTAAAAAAAACAATTACAGTCTATTTAGAGAGGAAGGTGAATCTCATGCTTATTTCATTACCAAGGTACACATGAACAGCATCCACTTCATGACATGCTCCCACAAACAAGAGCAGAACACACACAGAGAGAGACTGTCTGCTACGCAACAGAGGCAACATCACAGACTTTCAGTGCAGAAGAAACAGGCCGAAAGCAGCAACTCTGCCCACAGCTGTAAGACTGTATAACACACAGTCAAATGGAGAGCTAAAGTCCTTTAGAGTCTGCTTTGTCTTTGTCCCTTTGTCTCTGGGTGTGTGTCTGTCTGTCTGTGTGTTTGTGGGTGTGCATGTTTTTTGGCTGTATTTGTTTTTTAAATTTTTTAGAATTTTTATGGCTTTTTAGAATTTAGGTTTCATTAGAGATATTTCTCGTAAATTCTGCCTTCAATTCAGTGTAATACTGTGAGCATGGATGAAATAAACTCAAGGTAAAACAAGAGTCCAACCAGAAAGACCCCCCCCCGCCCCCCCCCCCCCCACACACACACACACACACACACACCACACACACACACACACACACACACACACACACACACACACACACACACACACACAGCAAAGGCTTACCTATGTCTCTGAGGTAGAAAGCCATTGTGTATTCCTCCAGGCGAGCGTCGCTGTGTATGTAGACGGTGAGGGTGATGGGATGTTGTTCTTCATTAAACGGGCAGCTGATATCCTGGCAGTGCACACCTGAGCTGTCAGCGCTAACGTTACAGCTAACCTCCTGAGAATTACTGGGTTCAAGAAAAGACAAGGTTTACATTAGGCTTACATTAGGTTTACACTAACCCTAACCCTAACCCTAATGCTTAATAAGCATCAACTAACCCCTCTTAAAATATGGACCCCATTTATTTAATTTATCCCATGACCTGCCAGGGCCAGCAATGTTTTCATGTTGTCTAATCACAAGATAATGGATTATTACAGTAATGGATAATGTGCTGATGGGTTTATAATCAACAGTGGTCTGTAAACATGACCAGAGCTTCATAATGAATTACACAGATAATCTAATACAAATACAAATAAATATTCTGTAATGATGACATGTGGGACTTTTCCCATGGCACATTTAAGTGATGCTAACATGTTTGAGAGTCTCAGCTAAAATAACAGAGTGACAGAGTGTTTTCCAAAGCTTTATTAGTATAGCAAAAATACATCTCACTCCAGTAGAAATATAAGAATATAGACCTCAACAGCTATGTAGCATCGTCACGTCACCTCTGCTTCTGGAAGAGTATTTCCAGATCATTTTTTCTCAGTAACTTTTCAAAAATGCCTTATCTAAAGAGTTTTAATCCTGGAACCAAGCCAACCAGCCAGCTAGAGAATTGTGACGATAAAACATTTGATTCAGAGTTTGGGGAAAAAAACATTGAGAAAAAAAAGTGCTCGGTACAAGAGTCTGTACATTATTATTGGTAACACTTTACAATAACGTACACAAATACTGTAGTAGTTACTATACATATATACTATACATATATATATACATACTATACATATATACTGTAGTAGTTACTGAGCTGGGGCAGCTGCGGCTGGGGCGGTCCTCCTGGGTGGGGGAGTCGGGGATGGGGGTGCTGAGGGTGTGGAGGATGGAGAGGAAGTGCTGGATGTGCACTGGGGCGGAGCGGGGAGTTGGGGAGTGGGGTGGGCGAGGTGAGGGAGGGGGGGGTGTAGGGGCGGGGGCAGCGCAAGGGGGGGTAGAGGCACCAGCAGGTTGTTTGGAATGACGGCGACTGGGGAGTCTTGGGATTCTCCCTGTGCTGATAGCGTTCTGACGATGACCTCCCGGGCCTCCAGGCACTGAATCCTTGTCAGCTCCACGGTAACATAGTCCGCCATTGGGTACAACACCTCCGCTATGTGGATAAAAAAAAAAAAAAGACAATATCAGCAACAACAAAACTATAATCTAACTTAATAATTTTCAACGACGACACAAATCTATCTAGCTGTCACTGACCATCACACTTGTGACACTATTGCATGGGTAACATGCTTAGTTGCAAGTTGCTACATATCACTGCAAGTGAGACACTGCGTAACGCGTCATCATTCAGAAGCCACGCCCAAGACGGGAGAAAACAGAAAGCCCCCCTCCAATCCTGGCGTTCTCCTATGTCACGTGCATGGTTGCGTGTTGCACACAAAGATCGTATATACGGAAGATGAATACTCCAACTTACTTCCTTGACAGCTAGATCCACATTTTTCTTCTCGCCAATTCTCAATGGCTTCCTTGTTTTACTCAGGAGTACAAAAAAACTTTAACTGGTGATTTTTTTACATTTGTTGTCTGCGCAGCCCACCACACAACAGCTTTTAGCTATGTTTAATTCAAGGAAAATTACGCTGGTGTGTGGAAATAATTATTTGTATTTATTGGTTTACTTTTAGCAGGTTGGTGTCTATATGCTGTTAGGCCCATGTGCTTAAGTGATAGTTTTATTTGAAGTCAAAACACATTGTCATTGTTTTATGTAACTGTCACAGAAAACAACAGATGGGTGTTCATTTCAAGACATGATGGTATGTTGGTATATTGTAGTGTTCACCAGAGGGAGTGAGAGACTTTACTATGGCTTTCACAGATGATTGAGATACCTGCACCACCACTGAATCATAGGTAGGTGGCACTGTGGTGTACAGTATGTTGAGGGCACATATGAGATGACATAATGCCACAGACACTTGGCTATTAACAGTCCCTCTGTCATGTCTCCTCTCTCACCTATCATCTACATAAAACACAGGTCAAACAATTCACTCACCTGTATGTAAACTCATCCACTAATGCACAGTCACTGACGCTGAGATGAACACTTGAATCGTGAGTGGTGCTCTTGTCCAGGACTACTGTCATAACCATGATGCCATGACACCTGTTATTAACATGAAGGAGGCTTTATGAATGTTTGTGACAGTTAATGATGTCACTGTTAATGCAATGTTGACGTTGTTTTTCATGTCTTTGTTATGACAACTTGACATGAACCAACACTGTGTAATTACACTTGATGATCTTTTTTTTTACACTATCATTTTAATAAAACAAGTATACATAAAATGGACAAGACTTATACATAAAAGACATACATAATTATAAGAAAAAGAAAATGACAAAGAAAATTACTGTGGGTGCTACGTTCATGTTTTCCTTTTCATCCAGTGAGTCCGTCAATCGTCTGTTTACACTTGATGATATCTTAATGAACTGTTCAAATTGTACCACCGTTTGTTGAGGTCAAGGAAAATATTAATGACACCGTTGTGAACTCATTTGAAAGTGTCATTGCACTTAATGACATCTTAATGCCTGCTATGTCATGTCTATGACATGGTTATGTCAAGCTGTCATAACTAAGACGTCTCAAACAACGTCAACATTACATTAGCAATGACATCATTTACCGAATGACACTTAATGACAAGAGTCGTAAACATCCGTAACGCCTCCTTCATGACGTCATGTCATGCTTATGAATGTCATGTGAGTCGTCATATCATAAGACTCATATGCAGCCTCAAGTAAAGTGTTACGCCCTCGTTCAATCAAGACGTGTGAAATGTAAATGAAGCATGCATGCTAAGTTGCTAGCTCACCCTCTGTCCTTTAGTGCAGACTGCGTAGCCAAGGACATTTGCCCCATTGGATGTCCCTGTGGGAGAGAGGAGGCGGGGCTTCCAGCGCACCTGTAGCACCCCTGGAGCCTGGCCACAGAGCACCTGAACCTCCTGGGGAGGATTGGGAGGGCCTAGTAGGTAGGAGGAGAACAGGGGTAAGAAGACATGTTTACGTATGATTCCTACTGACAAGGGATGGCTGGTGTAGCACTAACATACCAAAAAGAGGGAAGTGTGTGTGAAGCATTCATCAAATGCACAAATGCGCACACCATGCACTACTATGCCCAGACACAAGGGGGTGCAAGGTGGGGGGCAGGGGGGCATTCGTGAAACAACAAACAACTTTTTTTTCTTCTCAGTGCTGTAACAGTTATTGACATAATCGTGTGACAGGATGATGAAAAGACCTTGTGCAAACTTTGTATATCGATACACACGACCCATGTGGATACTTGATGGGGTGGCGGGCGGTAGCGAGGCACATTCATGAGAACAAGTGTGCTGTTGTCAATTTAGTGAAATGTCACTATGTCGCTATCCTAACATTGCTTTTAATACAGCACACTGCAGAGTTGTGATGTGGAATCGTCTCGTGTAAAACTGTACTGTCATATTTTCTGAAACTCATATCTTCTCTAGTCGCTAGTAACAGTTTAATACTCTCAAAATAAAACGATATAGGGCCCTGGGCCACGTCAGAAGATGGTTTTGTCTGATGTGCAGGAGGAGACTGAGACTGAGTGTCTCTCCTGGGTCTCTCCTGGGTCACTGGGTAAAACATGCACAGCTAGGATGGCTGCGTTGGAGCAGAAGCAAAATGCACACTGATACAATGTGGTCATTTCAGTGAGCAGGTGAGGAGGTGAGGTGAACGTTCCTCCAGTGGCATTCCTTTATGGAACATCTGTCATTCCAGGCTGAGGAAACAACTGGTCAAAATGACAACTGCTCATATCTGGTGGTGCTTTGTTGTCATCTAATTAGTGGTGTGCACTGTGTCGTGAGCAAACATGGGCAAAATTGTATTTGAAATTGGTTTCATATATTAAAAGTGTGCTTAATTGACTAAACATTTGAATAGACACAACATGGTAATCACTTATTATTATTATTATTATTAATATTATTTTATGCTAGAACCCTAATCAAATGCTATTTTGCCCAGATCTCACCATCAGTTGCCCATGCCAAACATAATTTATGCCCCACTCATTCTCGGTTTCATGACTACAGCTGTTTCCCAAAAGTATCATAACACTAATATCATCTCTGCCCATTTTGTGTTCGGTAGAAGAAGATCGTTTCATGGTAAAACTTGTGGGAAAACCTTTCATTCTGACCTGTTGTGCAATATGGAGTTGGACCTAGACAAAATACAATAGACAACAATGGCAGGGTAAGGCAGTGTCTACTCTTCCTCGGCTGTGTCTCCTGTATGAGGTGTCACAGCACAGTAGCATAACCTAATCTTTTACATGTTATTACGCTCTCTATTAACCCATTGATACCTGACGCAGCATTTGTGTGCGTATCCCTTTAAGACAGCGAACCACGTTAACGCGGTTCACGGTCTTAAAGGGATACGCACACAAATGAGGGATATACACGCAAATGCTGCATCAGGTATCAATGGGTTAAAGGAGACAATAACACACAATGATAACAACTGTAGTCCTCCAACTTCTATTTGTCCGACATGAATACTATTTCAAAACATGTAAAAGACAAACATGTTAAAAGTTAGCCTGGTAAATAAACCATCCTGGTCACGTTTTCATTCTCCGCCCCCAGCCATTTCAAGAAATTATAAAGTGCACGGGACCAATCAGGGACCTGCCTCGTAGTTGATAACATAACCGACCAATCAGGGATGCTTCTGGCAAAACAGTATAACTATGGCGGCTCATTGAGCAACGAGTGGTAACGTTAACCTCAGTAGAGTAAAAACAGCTGTAAGTGCAGCTATCGTAGAAATAGACTCAATAACAATTAAAGAAGAACAGGAGTTTCTTGGTGGAAAAGATGTTTTCTATATCCTTCCAAATGGATCCTGGGAGCTTCAGTGCCCAGGGGCCCCTGGGGGTGTTAATCTGGCTCTGTCTATTGCAACAGTCATTGCATAGCTTTGGTCGCCCCTGCTGGTCTAAAAGTGAAAAATGTGGTAAGGCAAGTCAGCTTTTTTATACAGTGGATTTTATACACAGATGTTTACAATTCATTCAATTATTTCTAATGCCACCTTAGAAATGTCTATTCAATGCTTCACTCGTGCCAGAGCAATACAATGTTTTTGAGTTCAAATATCTTCAGTTTGGGGCTTTTCCAAGCAAATATTGATATATGCGATTAAATCAGCAATATATATTTCTGCCACCCCTTAAAATCTTCATGCCACCCCATGAATATTTCTCTATATCCGCCCCTGCGCAGAGTGACAGAACTTAGTGTCAAACACACTCACCCTCTTGGTAGTGATCACTGGGATGCTGCTCTCAGTACTTGGTGTTCCTCTGCTCACGTCTCACCCGGGTTTGTGCGGCGTTGCGACGGGGCTGCGTCATCTTGGCTGTGTGGGCTTCTTTACTCCATTTCTCACCACAGAAGTCCACGGCGGCGACCTGGGCGTTGGCGTTGGGAGTTGTATGCTCTCTGTAGCCGCTGCATCAGGAGGGTCTAACGCCGTCGTCACCTCCTCCTGTTGACCAGGTCCCGTCTGCTTCTGTGCCTCTCGCTCCCGCGAGGCACCAGCCTCAGTCCCGAGGTCCAGGACTGTCTGGGGGTAGACCTCCTTCCACCGTCCTCGACCGTCAGGTCCTCGTTCACGGTCACCTGTGCTTCAATGGCCGGGCTCCTCAGACCAGAAACCTCGCTGCTCAGTTGCTCCACTCTACTGAGCAGCACCGAGGCGTCCATATTGCCAAACAAACCCAACAGGTGGAAGTTTGTCCAAAAAGTGTGAGACAAACATGGCCATGTTCTCCCCAAACTCATGAAACAGGCTCAGGCGTGCCGCCTTGACGTTTTTCGAGTCCTTGTCGCGACCTGTGTGCTTAATTTGAACAGAAAGCCGTTGGACTTCTCAATCCAGTCAGATGCGAAATTGTTTGTAGCCAACAAGACAACTTCATCGTGGCTAAGAGTCCTCATTTTGATAGAGATAAATATAGGCCACACAAAGGTTTATGTTTTCATATGAATACATGTGCGTTTGGATACCCGGCCGCTATCACTGACTGATATAACACAAAGAAAAGAGCGCCACCTACAGGAAATCAAACATCATCCTCAGAAAATTCAACTTGGAAAAAGACATCACAGTCCCGCCCACAATGTTTGATTGACAGCTGTGGGCAGTGCAGCGCAGAAACACCAGAGCAATGAGAGCTAAGCACCAAAGATGGAGAGAGAAACACACACACACACACACACACACACACACACACACACACACACACACACACACACACACACACACAGCTGCTTTAATAAGTCCTGTCTACTTGAGCTTACACAGCTCAGCAGTGTCTCCACTGTAATAACACCACAGTCCAGGATGGAGAGGCTGAGTGAATGTGGTCTGGACACTGTGGAGGAGAGTCATGGTTTTAGAGACACTGTAGAAGGACAGAACACCTGCTCTGTGATCCAGGTACACTCCTACTCTGGAGGAGGGAGGGACTGAGATGAGAGTTTTGATACTCTTATGTCTGAACTCACAACTACTGCTGACACACTGTAATGACCAAGACTTGTCATTGTTTCCAAATCCACTTTCAAGCCCTGTTCTGCTAATATCTTTATATGAGACTGCTATGAAACCTGCCCTCCCGCTCCACTTCACCTCCCAGTAACAACGTCCAGTCAGACCCTCTCTACTCAGGACCTGAGGCCAGATAGTGAATCTGTCTGGGTGACTAGAATATAACTCTGCTTCCCACTTGTGTGTTGCTTTTCTGTTCTCCTCAGATAAAAACAGCTCTGTGGCTGCTGTGTTTGGATCTAGTGTGATCTGATGTGAATATTGTAAGAAGTCAGCTCTGGTCTTGGGCTCTGGTTGTGCCAGTAAAACATGTAGTTTATCTCTGACCTCTGACACAGCTGCAGTCACATCCTCAAAGTAGCGCAGAGGACGGGTATGGATCCTGGGTGAGTCTGTAGATTGACTGAGACGTGACAGCCAGGGGTAACTGTGGAGGAAGTGGATGTGATCCTCTGTGTGTGAGAGCTGCTCCAGCTCAGCGTCTGTCCTCCTCAGCTCAGAGATCTCCTGCTTCAGCTTCTCCTGAAGTTCTTCAGCCCGACTCACTTCCTCTTTCTGCTGGGATCTGATCTGCTGCTTCACCTCAGAGCTTCTCTTCTCAATGAGACGGACCATCTCAACGAAGATCTTCTCACTGTCTGTCACTGCTTTATCAGCAGAGAGATTCATAGCCTTCACATCCTGTTGAAGCACTTTCACGCCTTTCTCTCTGCCCTGGAGTCTCTTCTGGATTATGTTGCGATTCACCCCGAGCTCTTTCTGCCTCTCGGCCCTTTCTGCTGCAGCTACGGAGCAGAGATAACAGCAGGTGTTCTGGTGCTGCTCACAGTAAGAGGCCAGACACACCAGACAGGACTTGAGGGCTTTCAGCTTTCTCCCAGTGCAGACATCACAGCCCACATCTCCAGGTCCAGCATAGCAGCGATCAGGAGGAGCAGCTTGGAGTCCGGTCTTCCTCAGGTCCTCCACCAACTCTGCTAACATGGTGTTTTTCACCAGGACAGGCCTCGGTGTGAAGGTCTGTCTGCACTGGGGGCAGCTGTGTATTTTCTTCTGATCCTCTGCATCCCAGCAGTCTTTAATACAGCTCATGCAGTAGCTGTGCCCACAGGGAATAGTCACCGGATCCTTCAGTAGATCCAGACAGATCGAACAGCACAGGTTTTCCCCGTCCAGCTGAATTCCTTGCTGCGCCATTTCACTTCTCAGTGACAGTGAGTCAGATAGTTTCACTTCCTCTGAACTGAAACAAGCTGGGCTCTGCTCTAAACCAAACCTCTGTTGTTTTCTTCATGTTCATGTGCTGATCTGCAGTGAATGGGCTGGTCAGCTATTGCACTTCACAGCATGTTTACACCTATCTATAAACTGGCAGATCTGTGAAGGGGAGGAACAGGAAATATGTGGAGAGAATAGAACTGGCTGTGTTTGAGGGAGGGGTTATCAGGCTTTTCATTCCAGGAAGAGGAGCGTTAAAGAGGCAGTGTGTGTTTAAATACAAACTTACAATCAATCTCTCTCCCCCCTTATCCCCCTCACTTTAAGTGCAACATTTCAAAATAAAGTTCCAAAGCCTTGTGGAAATTAACTATTTAGAATGGTTCTCTCTCTCTCTCTGTCTCTCTCTCTCTCTCTCTCTCTCTCTCACTCACTCACTCACTCACTCACTCACTCACTCACACACACACACACACACACACACACACACACACACACACACACACACACACACACACACACACACACACACACACACACACACACACACACACACACTTTTGTAAGATATTTTTTACATAGCTATAATGGTACAATGAGTAAAAAACAAAACAGTCAAACATTCAGAAATAATATCCTATGCTCCCATCAGCGCGTCGGGTTTTGCTCCCTATGCCTGTGAGATCTCCGTGGTAGGCTATCAGCGGATATCTGCTGTGATTGAGTCCTCACCGTCC
>NC_139640.1:12927239-12999739 GCF_964638095.1 Poromitra crassiceps | reverse complement strand
ATCATAGATGACATCATAGATGACATCATCAGTGATGTCACAAGACTGTCACCTTCTCTATGACGACGTCAGTTATGACATCATAAATGACATCATAAATGACATCATAAATTACATCATAAATGACATCATAAATGCCCTTCTCCTGGTACTATATAAAGCCCCCATCACCACAGCTTAAATCTAGGGGTCCAAGCACGAAGTGCGTGGATCCCTATTGTATCTGGGACATACACCCCCCAAGTCACCGGAAGCTTGGACCCCGCATCGCCGCTTGCGGCTATATTTATTATTATTATTGACCCTTCAATTGTGATTATTTTTTACCTATGATTACGGTTTGCATTATTGTTATTGCTATAACTATATAATTAAGTATAATTAGTTACTATATTATTATTATTATAGTTTAATCTGTCCCACAATCTTGTCCCCCCTTTTTTTGACTTGATTGTGTTTTCATTTAGTTTTGTTTTTTTATTTAATTATTTACTAAATTACCATTATTATATAATATAATATAGTACAATAATTATATAATTATTGTAATAATTGTAATAATTGTATTATTATTGTTTAATCTGTCCCACTATCTTGCCCCCCTTTTTGACTGAATTAGTTTATCTTTGTTTGACTGTTTAATTTATCCCATGTTTTGTTTGTTTATTTATTATTATTATTATTATTTACTAAATTACCATTATTATATTGACCTATTTCCAGTCCTGAACTATTCTTACTGTTATGATTACTATTTTCATTACTATTATTATTATTAGTATAACTATGCTTATTATCATTAGGGGTCCAAGCACGAAGTGCGTGGATCCCTATTGTATCTGTAATGTTTATTATTATTATTCTGCCCTAAAACAGCATGCACGTCAAAAACCGTAAGGGCTACAGTAGCCAGACCTTGCACATAGGTTGGAAATGTGCCCCACTGCTCAGAGACAAAAAATTAGCCATATTGGCCAGATGGTGGCGCTATAACAGACCCTTTTGCGTATTGACCCATAACTCACACCCATTTAAGCCTGCTAGATTTTCCAAAAAAAAAAACGAACTCGTCCTAGGCCATTTGCCCGAATGAGCCCAAACTTTTTCTGTGTCATCTCTGGACTTCCCTGATCTAAAGTTGTATAAAGAATTTGGATACGTGAAACCGTCTTGAAATGATAAATGTTTAAACTTTGACACTATGTCATCATAGATGACATCATAGATGACATCATAGATGACATCATCAGTGATGTCACAAGACTGTCACCTTCTCTATGACGACGTCAGTTATGACATCATAAATGACATCATAAATGACATCATAAATTACATCATAAATGACATCATAAATGCCCTTCTCCTGGTACTATATAAAGCCCCCATCACCACAGCTTAAATCACACTTGTGCAGTCATCACTCACATATCATATATGTGCACATATCAACTCTGACTAAATGTGCAATTCAGTGTCTATATTAATATTATCTGACATATAACCCCCAAGTCACCAGAAGCTTGGACCCCGCATCGCCGCTTGCGGCTATATTTTATTTTTATTTTTTTAGGGAGTGTTAGCGTTAGCATTAGCTCGTAGCGCAGCCTACACTTCAGGCTCGTCCGCTTGGCAGACAAACTGCTTGTGACATTTACAGTCTGTGGCTTGTGATCAGCCCCACAAAAGCAATTCATACTCACAGAGCTGCCGTAAACGTATAGAAACTAATGGAAACCCCTTTACCCGAAATGAAACATCCAGGGATTGTGTATTTAACTCCAAAAAACAACTCGCTAACGTTAAGCTAACCACGCTAGCCGGGAGTCCCACTATAAGCCAAAGGGACTTTGGAGTTGAGCTAACGTTAGCTGCTGGACAGAGCCATCTAACAGAGCCAATAATAAAGAAAACAAAGGTGCAGTGGCGCACATTAGGCTACATAAAAAGCATCAGTCAGTCAACATCACATAGTGTCTTTTCTTTAATCTGGTGGCAGCATTTTTCAGTAAAAAGTGAAACGACACAGATGGTTTATAGTGCATGCCCCATTCACTGGGCCCAGGCTACAATTCACGGAGAACTGGAACCAATGCAAAATTCGAACAGATCAGTAACATGACAATAAGAGTCTAAATTACTATGCCTTTTGTCATTGTGTTTTAACTGCAGACTAAGCAGCTTGGCTTTCCGTTCTATAAAAGCCTTTATTTTTGTATTGACTATAATTGAGTGATACACTTTATTAAAACAATCATACTATATCAGAAGTTTTCTTTGTTTTGTGTTCACAGTGATGTCAGTTAGATTTGGTTAGGTCAGAGCTATGCTCACTACATCTGCCTTTTTTTTAACCCCAGGTGTGCATAAAATACAGGTAAAAAAAATAATATAAATATATATATATATATATATATATATATATATATATATATATATATATATATATATATATATATATATATATATATATATTTTATAATAATGATCGATTATTGTATCGGTTATCAGCCAGGAGAACCAGATATTTATCGGTTTATCGTATCGGTTGAAAAAAATCTTTGAATTTCTTCAGCTGCCGCACAAAGTACATCCTCTGCTGTGCCTTCTTGGTGAGAGCTCTGATGTTCAGCTCCCATTTTAGGTCATGGCTTATGATGGTCCCTTGGAAGCGGAAGGACTCCACAGTGTTGACTGGGAAGTCACCCAAGGTGATGGGGGAAGGTGGTGCTGGGTTCTTCCTGTAACCTACAATCATCTCCATTGTCTTTTGTTTCTGAATTGTGTGTGTGTGTGTGTGTGTGTGTGTGTGTGTGTGTGTGTGTGTGTGTGTGTGTGTGTGTGTGTGTTAGATCCGCCCCTTCATGATGGCCCACCTGAACAGGGAGAAGGACAGGGAGCTGTATAAACTGGCTCAGTACCTCAGAGAGATTGCTAAGCTGGAGGACTTCACTGGACTCAACCACAAACACTGGGAGAGGTAGGCTCACACAAGCTACCCAATAAGGAAATCATTTGGTAATAATCATAAATCACATGTGTATAGCACTTGTCTTATTCACCTTATTCACCACGCCCACTTTTTCTCTCTTCCGCGTTCGACCCAACGTATTTGTTCTTCCGGTTCAGCACTAGTTGGCGGCCATTTTCAAAATAAAACGTCAGTATGAATGAAGTTTGGCAACTTTCAGAATGAAGCTACACTGCGGCCAACTTTAGTTACATGTTCATAACGTTACTGCTGCGAGGAGCCGATGGCTGTTACCCGGTCTGCATTTAACGTTAGTTACAAAAGCACGTCGACAGTGTTTTCTCACTGCCAGTAGCCTAACTACAGTAGGGTTTGACAGATAGCTAGTCTGACCGGTGTCAGCACAGTCAGCGCTCCCGGTCCTCGCTACTCGTTAAAGATTTCCAATAGGCGTTATTCTGATAAACTGGTCACATATATGTTACGTTCTCACCCGACAGATATTAAAACTTTAAAACAGTTTGGGGTTTTTTTTAGCTTGAAAACAGCTTTTTGGCAAGTCTAAATGACTGCGGTAGGCGTACTCTACTTCCGTGTCTAAAACTGGAAAGACGATTAGGAAATGACGTCATGCAGAAGCGTCCTTGTATGGGCAAAGAATAAGGTGAATAAAGTACTTTACAAACAAGAAAACAATACATCAAAACAAATACGACAAAAAAGAGATGTCATACGTAAAAATGTAGTATATCGGTATGATAATCTAACAAATGCTTGTTTGTGTGTGTGTGTGTGTGTGTGTGTGTGTGTGTGTGCGTGTGCGTGCGTGCGTGTGCGTGCGTGCATGTGTGTGTGTGTGTGCATGTAGGTATTTATCTAAGCGGCAGAACCATTGAGAGAAGACTACTCTGATGGACTCCATCCTGGACAAAGTGCAGTGCTGGGCGTTACTATCCCGTCAACCTGTCCACACACACACACACAGACATGCACACAGACACACACACACACACACAGACATGCACACGCACACGCACAAAGTCCACTCTTTTGGATGAACAAACACAAAAGCTCAGGACTGAGATGGGCTCCCTATTTAAATCTGTGCATGTTCTCTGTCTCGCCCTAGTCACACACCCACAAACACACACACACACACACTAGTCACACACCCACAAACACACACACACACAGTCAGACACACACACACCCACAAACACACACACACTTCGGTCAGGTATCTCAGACACATGATAATGGGCCTGCAGACCACGGTCAAATAGTACTTGCAGATAATTGTTTAGATTTGTTGAACCTGCTTGGAGTTCTATATGGGTTAAGGTTTAGTGCACAGGACAGTTCAGATAGTGCCAAGTTGCGTGTTACTGTTCACAGAATAGTAAGCAAAAGGATTTCATCTGCATTCCTGTGGTCGTCTAAACTTTCTGTTGCTCATTTCATTATTCCCTGTGGAGAATCATACCTTTCTGCTACTCCAAGCAGTTTAAAATGGGCGTTATTATGGATCCCACTGCATTTGGGGGCAGAACACGCCCTATAGAGACACTGCGTAACGCGTCGTCATTCAGAAGCCACGCCCCCAAGACGGGCGGAAAACAGAAACCCCCACTCCAATCCTGGCGTTCTCCTATGTCACGTGCATGGTTCCGTCTTGCACAAAAAGATCGTATATACGGAAGATGAACACTCCAACTTACTTCCTTGACAGCTAGATCCACATTTTTCTTCTGGACAATTCTCAATGGCTTCCTTGTTTTGCTCAGGAGTACAAAAAAACTTTAACTGGCGATTTTTTACATTTGTTGTCTGCGCAGCCCCACCACACAACAGCTTTTAGCTATGTTTAATTCAAGGAAAATGATGCTGGTGTGTGGAAATGAACGGAGCTTTTCCCCCGTGATGGGCGTGGCCTATTTCATGCAGTGTCTCTATGCAGCATTCAGGTGGCAGGATTGTCCAGGCAGGTGCCCATGCAGACTGTTCTGAGAAGCGTCCCAGGTATCTTCATCTCACCTCAATGTGATCGCCTATTTGAGGCAAGGTGGTGGTGGACGTGTCATGTGATATAACGTTAAGTTACCTTGTTATTTTCATTACGCTAGCCTCCCCTCAGAACATATAGACGGCTTAAAATCGCGATTTCCTTCTCCCTGGTTTCTCCCCTGACAGCCTGAGCTCACCTCAACAGAGGCAGCCAGACTGCAGGCGCTCGGCCCCCAGGCTAATTTCGTGCGGTGGAGACTGCGCCGCCATTATGCAGCATGGCGAAGTTGTTTCGCGCCCCACACTTTGAAAACCACTGCGCTAGCCTCTTCTGCGTTACACCCAATGTCCACCAGATGCGTTACGGCTCCGTGCGGATCCGGTAAAACTGCCGAAACAGCTAAATTTGGAGCATTATTTCGCCCCCTTCCTGACATGTTAGGTTGACATTGTTGTCCCAATCGATTCCTTAGGTCTTCTAGTTTTATATGGTGTAAGAACCATCATGCTAGCTTTAAAAATGAGCCCACCAGAGCCTCTGTAAGACAGTAATATCAGCTGCAGATTTGTGTGTCAGTGTGTCAAGTCCATGGTTGGACAAAACAAACGGGGGGCGGTCCAAATTTTTTCCCCGCGGGCCCCAAATTAGAAAAAATCAAAAGGATTCAGTAGGTCGCTGGTTGGCTTGGTTCCAGCCTCAAAAGTCGTTCTATAAGGAGATTTTTCAAACTGTCTATGGAGAAAATGAAATGGGGAATTCACGTGACTGTTGAGCTCTATGGAATAACGTTACTATGAATAAATAGCCTCATCGTCTCAAATATATGATCTTTCTCTTCAGAAAATCTGACTTGATTGCACAAAAGCCCTGTGAGAAAAAAGAGGTTTACCTGCATCAACCCCAAAAAGAGTGATATCTGGGAGTTTGCCCAGTGCCCATCAGATGCCAGTGCACATGCCCAGGCGTTAATTCCACTCACGTTTGATTACAGGCGTGTGGGGTTCACTGCACAAATCCAATCAAGATGACAGAGAAACAGTGAAGTTTCTACTACCAATTTATTCATAACTCACATTAACGTTAGTGTTGTAATATTGAACGCAAGGTTTGCATTATTGAACAAAGGAAAGGTGGCTTCAGGTGGGCGATATTCGAGCGATATTGATCCAATGAAGCCACGTTAGTGTTCACATGTTACATTAAGGAACGTACGTCACTATAATTTATTTCACTGTCAGCTATCAAGGTGGATTCATTTGGTTCATGAAATCACTATGACACGTGGCTTTAGAGTGTGTGGGAGATTTGCGCCTGAGCTGTCAAAAATGGAACTGGGGCGTATTGGCTCTTGAATCGTGCGTAGGCGTGCACAAGGCGTGTTCTTACCCCCGAGTGCAGTGGGATCCATAACGTTTCAAATGGAGGCAAATACTATTTGACTTGGGTAAGGTTTTCAAGTGCTGCCCTCCACCCCTGTAGGCAATTGAGATGTTGCCCAGCGTTGTTCCTGCCGAAGAGACTTGAGAGGTTTAGATGAAGGTCAGCTAAAGCCAATTCAAATTATAGACATTAACGAGAAACCAGGATTAAAAACAATAAAACCGGGAAATTCAACCGGGGTCAAATTATTAACAAAAAAGTTATGTAAAAGTCTGCCTCAAACACTGTCTTTAAAGGTATACGATGCAACTTCTTTAGGGCTCTTCAAATGTAAGCAAACTTTTTTTCTTTTTTAGATCTTGATGGACAATGTGCTCTTTATTGCATCATAACTCAAAAATACAAGCCCGTTTTGCTCCAATGTTTACAAACAATACAAATGTTAAAGAAACTGTTTATGGCTTTCAAGTACATCTGAAACTCATGAGTATGAGTTGGTAAGAGTCTTACAAACTGATACTCATTGTATCAAGAGCTCTGTCGGAGGTCAAAGATTCTTTCAAATGTAAATAAGAAAAAAGTTTGTTTGAAGGGCCTTAAAAAAAAAAGCTTAGTATACTTTTAAGAAGTGAGGATCTATGTAATATAATAAACTTGATTCATACAGCAGCAGCACGTTTCATAAGTCCACTGTGCTCAAACAGCAGTGGAGAGGAAGAAACAGGAACAATGGTGGCAGACCAGGTGGAGGGCAACAGTCAAAGATTTCATATCTTTGAATATGAAAATGATATCAACTATTGATCATGTACTAATATGCAATACACTTGACAGCTACTGTGAAGGAAAAAAATGTTTGAATCAGAAGGGATGTGGCTAGGGTGGTCTTCACACACACTACAGTATTTTCATCAAAGGAATGGGCGTATACAATGTATCAACCTGTGTTTTGTTGGAACATTGTGTTACATGTTATCCTGTATGCAGGGGTCACAGGACCGAGGCCTACAATGTTGTTAGAGGTACATAGGTAAATGGTCAGGTTTACAGGGTGGATGTGTGTGTGTGTGTGTGTGTGTTTGATGTGTTACAGGCTGGCTCTGCTCCAGGGCTTGGCACACACACTCGAGACGCACGTTAATGATCATTTCTATGTTTTTCAGGCAGCACTTAATAAACTTGGTTCTATATTCATAGTATTCGTTTTGGTAACTCACCATCAGAGCTCATCCCTTCACGACCCTACAGTCGAAGCACTATATCACTACAACCAGTCCTGATTGGCTGCTGAAAGTGCATCCCTCCGCATCTCCCATATAAGTGAGTGTCGGAGACTCGGTGTGGACCACATATCTTATCCTTCTCACCCGCAGAGAAAAACCTTATCGCGACCTGGATATCTTTGCTAGCTTAACCCATTGATACCTGATGCAGCATTTGCGTGTATATCCCTCATTTGTGTGTGTATCCCTTTAAGACCGCGGCGGTCTTAAAGGGATACACACAAATACTGCATCAGGTATCGATGGGTTAATTGCAGTATAACAGCCTCGCCGAGCGCTAGCTTACGTCCAGCGACTGTGCATGCCATCTGCTCTTCACCCCCAAAGCGGAGACGGCTAACTCTTGTGCTTAGATGTGGGACTTGGCTGCTGTCAGTGGGTGGGTCTCACGTCCGTCGAGGCTAAAGAGCTCCAAGGGACTAGCTTCCCAGCTATACTGGCTTGGTCAACGTTAGCACCCCAGCTAACATTAACGGTGTCAAATTCCTTGTGTGTGTACATCATACTTGGTCGATAAAGTGTGATTCTGATTCCAGTTGCTGCCATAACACACAAATTAGTGCCACTAGACTTGAACAAAGCCCCCCCCATGTGAACCACTGCATGAAGCGAGCTTAAAAGAAATCTCCCCTTAAAGACGTTATTGTTTTGTTGTTTGTGTTGTTTTGTTGATTGTTGGCTCTGGCTTCAGCCAAGAGAGTGAACTACTTACACGTCCCTCTTGCACTCAGTTCGCTCCGGCAGATGGGAGGGTGAAATTGATGCCTAACCCGGCCTTTGTGCCTCACGTTGTTGCCTCATGGTCCCCTATGAACATGGTAACCTAACCTAGCCTAGCCGGTAGGAAAAGAGGTAGCCGGCACTACTTTCCAAACATGGCCGATGACCTCTTTTCCTTCCAAAAAGACAGATTATGTGCATTTTGGATTAATATTTCATCGTGTGGTGAGTACCCGAAGCACATGTATTTTGGCGCCGTGATATGTGTGTTTTGGCAGATTTTTAACAGCTGTACCATTAGCCTCCATTCTATGGCGATAATTACTAACTTCACGACTTTAGCTCACTGTAAACTGAGCGGACAGTGCCGGTAAGGCATGGTGTATCTTGGTTATGTGGGGGGGATGTGGTAAATGAGCTAAACTTCCAAAAAAGTGGTGTGCCCGCCCCCTGACGAGGCGGAGGGATACGCTTTCAATCAGCCAATCAGGATTGGACGTAGTGATATAGTGCTTCTGTAGGGTCGCGGAGGGATGCATTCCCATAGTGAGTCACCTCACTGATATTATTCAAAGAGCCGGGGTTATATTCATAAGCTCAAGTTCTATTGTTTAGAGTTTTTATTGAACTCAAGTTTCTGATGCTTTGGTACCTCCAGATGTGTGTTAGCAACGTGGGGATGAGAGATGAGGAGCAGAGAATAAACAGATGTGGGCATGGGGAGTACTGCACGTGTGCAATGTCACCAATCTGTGTTTCTATCCGGTAGCATGTGACACTAATGAGTCTGCACTCACTGTCCAATGACCTTTGATCTGAAGTTATGACTGAAAGGGAGGGGGGGTGGGGGGGGGTTGGGAATAGTACCATAGGACAGGTGGGGTGGGAGTTTCCTGCCTTTTTGTGTTAACCTCATCACATCCCTGATATCCTTGCTGTAAATATGACAATAAACTTGTTTTTGTTTTTACTAAATAAGCCGTAGTGTTCTTAGTTTCAACACTAACTATTATGATCACAATATCAAGCAAAATTTGATAAAAGTAGGTTATCATGCTTCTACGTGGCCATCAAGTCTAGTGCAACATGCACTCGACAACCAGAGATCTTTGATGGTCTGCGTTTTTGGCTTTTATTTTTGAAGCTCTGTGTGTTTTGGCCTTTTATTCTGAAGGTCTGTTTTGGGCTTTTATTTTGAAGGTCTCTTGGCTTTTATTTTGAAGGTCTGTGTGTTTTGGTATTTTATTTTGAAGTTCTGTGTGTGTTTTGGTATTTTATTTTGAAGTTCTGTGTGTGTTTTGGGCTTTTATTCTGAAGGTCTATGGGCTTTTATTTTGAAGGTCTGTGTGTTTTGGGCTTTTATTCTGAAGGTCTGTTTTGGGCTTTTATAGAGAGCCGCAGTAACGAGTCCGGAAATCATAGATGCTAACAGCCCTGGTTCTTCACAGTTTTCGCCTATGGGAGTTTTGAATGGGTTTTTGGCGCGATGCTTCTAATAATCTCTCTGGGCAACGCTGGCTTAATCAAACGCGAACCAGTGTTTAGTAATATCATCTTCACACACGAGGACCACATTTACGAGTTTTGAAGCTTTTACGTGCCGTTAAAAGGACGGCTAGCTAGCAAACGGCTAAATGAGACTACACTTTTGAGTCGATGGGGATATATACGTCAATAACGTCACCACTTCAAAGGGCAAACACGGAAATTCTCTTTCCCTCACCTGGTTCAGCCCCGTTCAGCCCAGGGTAATCAGTGCACACATCAACAACAGTCCAGGTTGAGTGCTGACGTGACGTGGAAGCCTATGCGACAGTGTAGTTCTGGATTAGCTTAGCTCGAGCATTTTACTTCTAGGGCTCGCATTTACGCTACAAAACTCATGAAAGTGGTCCTCATGTGTGAAGATTATCCGACGGAACTCTGGTTCGCGTTTGATTAATCTTGCGTTGCCCAGAGACCGTATTTGAAGCATCGCGGCAAAAACCCATTCAATAATCCCATAGACAGAAACAGTGAAGAACCAGGAAGTTCGGGACTTCCGCATTCTGCCTACAAAAATACGTCATCCCTGCGGCTCTCTATTTTGAAGGTCTCTTGGCTTTTATTTTGAAGGGGTGTGTGTGTTGTGTTTTGTGTGGTACCAGTCGGCCCGCGCTGACGTCACGAACGTGACATCGGGCCAGTGTGTGTTGTGTTGTGTGGTATCAGTTGGCCCAGGCCGAAATCGTGACTAAAACCGCGCACCCGTCCACCTAGTCAGTTTAATTAGGCTATATAGATGTTAAGGAAAGCCATTTGAGCCATAATTGTGCATTTCTACATTCAGATAAAAAGCAGCAAGTGCGACTCACTGTAAGGGTATTCATGCTGGAGGTTACAAAGGAATGAGTCATTTATTTCACTGAATAAATACTTAGTTTAGTTTATTGATTATAAATAACTGTACATTACAAAGCACATACAGGAACATCCACAATTGATATCAATACGAGGAATCAGCATGACGTCACGACGACAACAAACAGCTGACTTCCGGGGGACTCCGCAGCAGTTAACTAGTATGAGTTGTGCCAAACAAACGTCAATATCTCAAAAACTATACATGACATAACTTATATTTTGACATTCTGAGTGAGAGCAGAAGTAGCTCAAGAGTTTGATGTATAATATATGCATGTCGTTTTAAAGTTGTGTGAACTAGTTTTTAAAAGGTACACCGCACAGCTGGGGCTAGAGTGAGCACTCAAGGCAGCTCCATATGGTCCCATTGCCGTTCCCCCCCGGCCTTGGAAACGCGGTTTGTTTACGAAAATTCTGATCCCTCATATTGAAAACATTGTTTCATGAAAAGTTATTTTTTAAAGGAGGAGGGGGGTTGATCCACGTTCTGCTTCCTGTCTTTCCTTCAGATGTTATTGGCGCTTCTTGTGTTTCTTCACTCTGAGGCAGGAATGGAACAGAATGCATAATCAGGACTCTGGTCAATTTTGGTCGAGTACAGCAAGTTTATGAAACGACAAACCTTGTGTTCAGCGAGATCATCTTCACTAATGAAAAACCACTTCTATGATCTTTGAAGCGGAAATGTGTTTTTGGTTTACACGATTTTCAGAAAACATTTCAAAAGTCATAATAGTGGTCCTCATTGTGAAGATTATCTTGCGGAACACAAAGTTCATTCTTTGTAGTTCATAAAACTTTTGTTAACCACAGATCTTATTTCGTGCATTTAACAAAAAAATCCCATTGACTTTTACACGAAGGAACCAGTACAGGAAGTGCAGGCAGGGACTACCCAGCAAGCACGGACCAATCTGGGAACCCAGAGTCTATTACGTGCTGAAATATACTCTGGGTTCCCAGATTGAGCACGGTGAACTAAAGTACCCTGAACCGTGTTTTGACCGCATGTCTTGACCCATGTGGTAAACTTTGATTTCAAACTGTTCCTTTTTAGTCATTTCAAGTAGAGAGTACTACATATGAACTACAGTTAAATAGACTCACTCCACTTTACAGGTCCGGTACCATGTAAATACATATGAACTACAGTTAAATAGACTCACTCCACTTTACAGGTCCAGTACCATGTAAATACATATGAACAACAGTTAAATAGACTCACTCCACTTTACAGGTGGGGTAACATGTAACTACATATGAACTGGGTGTTTATCGGAAAACTTGGCATTTTGCATTCTTGATGTTTGATTTTCAAAGTACTGTTTTAAAAGTATTTGAGCACCTTTTTGGATTAAGTGGATCCTTACCTCTCAGGAAAATGTGCCGTGCCATCTCAGGCTATCTTATTTTTTTATTTTTTCACATATAAACAACATGCATATCTGTGTTTTGTCAACCCTGTTACCGACATAACAATTACCGTTTGAAAAGGTTTTAAATCCATATTTAGAACAAATCTGATATATTATGAAAGATAATGTTACACTAAGTGTGTTTGTAAAGTGAGAATATTGAGGAGTTAACTTTTTTCCCCAAGGATGAATATGCCCATTTACATTTAGCACTTTCACAGCATCTTCTGTTTAAGAAAAAGTTATGTAAACAAAATAATAATACCCAAATTTCTTTGAGTGGATTACTGGTACTTTTTACTTAACGCATAAAATTAGTTTATTTTGCATGCGTCTTTTCATTTTTTTTTATTATATTAGAATATTATACAAGTATCTATCAGTTTAATAAATAGAAAATGTAAAATCATGTATATATTCTCTAAATACTATTGGCAAGAAAAGTTTCGTCAACCCTGTTACCCTAGAATGGTAACAGGGTTGACGAAAAATGTTGGCAGCCATTACTAGCCATCTGGTAAAGGTGCTAACACCACATGGTGTGCATTCATGAGAGAATTATCTTATATATCATCTTTAGAAAATGACTAACGAGCCTATTATAATCTTTATTTCAGATGATATACTCACATATGGTTCCAGTCACTCCATGGCCCCATGGTGTATTTATCCTGCGCCCGCACACACAAAATATACCTCTTGTGTCTGAGATTGACCACGTAGTTAGTTTTGTTGATGGTTTCTCTCTGTGGATAAGGGAAGAAGAAACAGATGTTTCAAGACATTCAACAGACTAGAGCACAAATATTCACAGCACAGTTTACCACAGTGGTGAAATGTATGTTGAATAAAATATATCCAGCACGTCATGCTTGTTTTTCCGTACTATTAAAATGTGGTCTGGGTCTTTGGTGTCACAGGTGGCTTCATGGTGGGCCACCATGACCTGGAAGTGCAGGCTGAAGTAGTTGCAGGTTACCCAGGACTCAGGGTAGTCCCAGCTGAACACCCCGTCACTGTGCTGCAGGCTGGGGAGACGTTCCGGCCTCACTGAGACATATGCAGAAAGACGAGGAGGTTAGGGCATAACCATGGACATGGGGGAGGGGGTCCAAATGAGAGCCCTCCCCCATATTTTTTCAAGCACATTTCCCACAATTCAATGGTATTTATATGAAAATTACAACATTTAGGAAATTACAACATTTAGGACATAAACTATTTATTTATTTGTATTTATTTGTTTGTTCCGACCAATACACTAAACAAACAGGGGCAGACTGGGATCATAATTCAGGCCGGGCATTAGATACCAAGCAGGCCAGGCCGATACAGGCCATCGCGCGGGCGAAAAATGTGGGCCGTTTGAAGCCCAATTTGGGCTGTTTGAAGCCCAATTTGGGCCGTTTGAAGCCCGATTTGGGCCGTTTGAAGCCAGATTTGGGCCGTTTGAAGCCCGATTTGGGCCGAGTCCAATTTTACAATGAGATGCACCCACTTTAACCATGAATAAAGTAATAAAACCACTAGTAAACCAGTAGGCGGCGCCTGGCCTGCTGTTCAGTGAGTGGCCTGACTGTGGGAACCCAATTTTTTTTTTTTTTTTTTTTTTTGCAGGCCAGGCCAAGCCAGGCCACCAGGCATTTGCCCGACATGCCCGATTATGCAGTCCGCGCCTGCTAACCAACAACTTGGCCGGAAAAGAGCAGGAAGAAGAGAACTTCCCCATTCTCAAAAGTTAACAAATGATGGATGGTCTGCCATTTCCATAAACAATCATTTCAATATCAAGCTACAACTGGAACATAACAATGAAACAAGATAACATCACAACAATAGTTACCAACAATCATAGGTCACATCATGTGAGAACTACATTGATCATCTGAATTCACACTGTTTCGATGACCCCTCACTTCACAAAGAAATCAATAACTCACCCTCACTAAAAAAAACAATTATAGTTTATTTAGAGAGGAAGGTGAATCTCATGCTTATTTCATTACCAAGGTACACATGAACAGCATCCACTTCATGACATGCTCCCACAAACAAGAGCAGAAAACACACACAGAGAGACTGTCTGCTACGGAACAGAGGCAACATCACAGACTTTCAGTGCAGAACAAACTCTGCCCACAGCTGTAAGACTGTATAACACACAGTCAAATGGAGTCCTTTAGAAAGTCCTTTAGAGTCTGCTTTGTCTTTGTCCCTTTGTGTGTGGGTGTCTGTCTGTCTGTGTGTTTCTGGATGTGCATGTGTGCGTGTATATGTTTTTTGGCTGTATTTTTTTTTTTTTTTTTTAGAATTTTTATGGCTTTAGAATTTAGGTTTTATTAGAGATATTTTTTGTAAATTCTGCCTTAAATTCAGTGTAATACTGTGAGCACGCGCATGCACACACATCACATCACACACACACGTACACACACACACACACACACACACACGTACACACACGCACACACACACACACACACGCACACGCACACGCACACACACACACACACACACACACACACCCCACACACACACACAAAGCGAAGGCTTACCTATGTCTCTGAGGTAGAAAGCTGTTGTGTATTCCTCCAGGCGAGCGTCGCTGTGTATGTAGACGGTGAGGGTGATGGGATGTTGTTCTTCATTAAACGGGCAGCTGATATCCTGGCAGAGCACACCTGAGCTGTCAGCGCTAACGTTACAGCTAACCTCCTGAGAATTACTGGGTTCAAGAAAAGACAAGGTTTACATTAGTTAATGGTTGGTTAATACTTAATAACGCTTAATAAGCATCAACTAACCCTTAGTTCATGCTTATTAACTAACCCTTAGGGTTAGGTAACCCCAACTCGAACCTTAACCATAACCATTAACTGGGTGATTTTCGGAAAACTTGCCATTTTATGTATCTGGAACAACATTCCTCTGTAAATCTGAATAAACAACAAATAAGCAATAAAATATTTTATAATTTACTTCCCCAGATATGTCTCTTAATAAAAACAAATTAATTATTTCTTAATTTTGTTTTTAAAGAGTTTTAAACACTTTTTTGTGTGAAGCATCTTGCAAAAAATTTGAAAATGACCTGTATCTCAGTCTGATCTTTCTACTTTGGCTAGCTATTAAAGCCAAAAAGCATCAAACTATCGTAAAAAAAAACATACACCTATATAATGCCCCAAGTGTTGTTTCATTACTCATGAATGAGTTTTATTCTTAATATGTGTAAAATGATGAGAAAAAGAACAATATAGTCTTGTATCCATGTTGTCGTCAACCCTGTTACTTTTAACGAAAACACCCCTTCAGACATAATGGACTGTTCCAAAAGTTGTAGCATTTCCAGGAAGTGACATCACCTGCCTTTTCTAAAGATGATGGTGGAAAGATAAGTAAGTGAGATCTGCTTTTAATGAATTTTCTTCAAGTTTTGTAATGTCTGACAGAGGGGGACGAGCACGCTGTGTCAGCCCTGTTACCAGAAAAGCATACATTAAAAAGTGATTTGTTTGGAATTTTAAATGTAGATATATAAGATAATTTCGGCCTCTCATGAATGCACACCATGTGGTGTTGGCACCTTTACCAAATGGTTAGTAATGGCTGCCAACAAAAGTTTTCATCACCCCTGTTACCGTCAACCCTGTTGTGGGATCAAGACTCACCGTTCTGCCCTAACGAGCAGCACAGAGGCTTGGGATCGAGAGGCCGTCCTGGACCAGCCGCAGTGGAAAGAGCCGTTGTAGTTGAATCCTGAGCAGTGGATGTGACCTAGAGGGACAGAAACTGTTCAGCTGTGTCTCCACTAAAGTGTTTTTTCCTGAGGCCAGCATCTTTTTTTAACTGGAACGGGAGCGCCACATATTTACACTGTGCTCCAAACGACGAGGCGCTGAGCGCATATTTTGCGCTGGCGCATTCACGCTTAGCCGAGGGTTGAAAAATCTTCAAATCAAGCGCTCCCACCTGGGTGTTTTGAGAAGAGCGCCTGGCATCTTCAGCTAACCTGGACCTTATTTCCAGCTTTAATTATGATTTTTATTTTATTTTATCGACACTACACTACAACGTTATAATGCGGCGAGCAGCAGCCTGGAACAGAGCAAATAGGGGCATGTGTAATGCGTGTATTTATCTCCTGTAAATCGCTTATTTTCTGACACGCAGCGGCTCATATGCTTATTATAGCATAGAGACAATGAGAAAATGAACATTGTATTTACCTTGGTGCAGCTCACCTTGTCTCTGTCATCTGTCCGTCACATTGAGATAGAAGCTCCCATTCCCCCCACTCCTCAGTTTGTAATCCATATGACCAAATAAATACGTGCGTCCATCAAATTCAAATATATCGTCCATATTCTTGAAATCAGATAAATATCCAGCCATCCTCCAGTGTTTAACATGCCATGGACTATCATGGCGGCTTGATCGACTGCTCGAGCTCTTACAGTAACTGGAAAAGAGAGCAATGGACAGCTGGCAGATGTAAATACAGCGGGTCACATTTATGTCAGTATCATATAATAATAAGGATATGAGTCACTGCGTGTCAGAAAATAAGCTATTTTACAGGATGTAAATACATGTATTATTACACACAATTTATATTCCTCTGTTCCAGGCCGCTGCTCGCCGCATTATAGCGTTGTAGTGGATCGAGTGAAAAAAAACTTTTCAAGGTGAGTTAAAAAATCATAATTAAAGCTGGAAATAAGGTCCAGGTTGTAAAAAAAAAAACGGAATTCTCCTTTAAGGCTTTCCAGATTTACTGTTTCTGATCTCACCTGCTCCGGGGTCTGTCTCCTCCAGTATGGCGGTGATGTTGTCGGGGTCCAACTGCACCAGGACCAGTGTGTGGTTGAGGTACTGTCCTCCTGGGCTGAGGTGACAGGTGTAGTTTCCTGCATCCATCTCCTCCACCACCACGCTCACCTGGTTCCCCCGCACAGCTGGCCTGGGCTCCTTACCTGATGACACAGGGACATGGGAGGATATCAGTGGGCTAGCTCGGGCTTTGACAGAGGAAGCTGCGAAAGTGATACAATCGATCCGCGCTAAATGTGGGGACAGATGGCATTCTCCTATCGTCAGCATGCGCGCAATTACTTTGCGCTAAGAGCTTTGAAAAGCACCTGTTAAGCACAAAAATACCCCGCTGCGCTTGAGCGCACTATAATCTCCGCGCTGCTGATTTGTGAAAACTTGGACACCTTCACCTATCCCATAGTCTCGCTGGCCAGCCTCCTCTCCCTTCCGTCCGAGGAGTCTGGCACCGCAGGTCTCCATAACTGGGATAAACCCTCCCCTGTTCTACTCTGCTCTCCCATTGGAGCGACTGTTTCGGTGGCAGCCGGATGTCTGCTCCCGGCTTATTACAAACTCTGTCATTGGCTCCGACCATGTCATTGTCTTCCGCTCCCTCCTCCCTGTGTGTCGCTGTAAATAGTGCCCTGCCGCCGCAGTGAAAACAACAACGCTAACTAGCTAGCAAGCTAACGGCAGAAACCTACACGCTAGGGTTCCATGTCGCTGTTCCGACCTCTCGCTGTTCCGACCTCCCCTCTCCCAGCCCCCATGTCTAAACCTAACCTCCCCCAGACCCTAACCCAAAACCTAACCTCTCCCACCCCCACGCCTAAACCTAACCTCCCCCAGACCCTAACCCAAAACCTAACCTCTCCCACCCCCACGCCTAAACCTAACCTCCCCCAGACCCTAACCCAAAACCTAACCTCTCCCACCCCCCACGCCTAAACCTAAGGTCGGCATTGCGGGTGGTCGGCATAGCGGGTGGACACCCACGCTAGCTCGTTGCTACACACTGAAAACGGCAAGTTGGATTTGTGGGTTTAATGGGTTTTAACATAACAGTTGTTTTTACCGTTTTTCTTCCAGAACACGGGCTGATTTTCATAGGCTTCTCCACAGGTCAGAGGAACGTCGAACCTGGTACCTGGGCCATGGGGCACCCTCAGGATCAGAACTAGTTCAGTGGTATAATACACACACACACACACACACACACACACACACACACACACACACACACACACACACACAGACCGGTTTGAATTCATATTCACAGAATGGGATGGGAATGCAGGTGGTGAGGAAACAGCTTGTTCAGGAGAGAATTACCTTGATCCATGAGAGTCTCCATGTTGTCTTGGATCTCAGAGCTGGCACAGTGTAGCGCCACCTGCAGGACCATGAGGAGACAGGCTCGCATCTGGTGGAGATAAAAACAAGTTAGGTCGCTTTCTTTCACATAACCTGTTCGGTCCACTTTAACCGCGCCAGAGTTCGTTGTGAAAGCGAAATGAAAAATGAAACAATGTTGCAACTTCACCCCCCCCCGAATCGCACAGAGTCCACCAGCTTATATGTGAAAAAGCGACCTTAGTCTACACTATGATGCTATATTTTATTTTTTATTTTTATTTATTTTATTTATATTATTATCCCCATACTAAGCTGTACTACTGAGGTGTATACTGTGAGCCCCATCTTCCGCTATAATTCAATGGAGACAAAAAAATAATAATAATAATAATAATAATAATAAAAAAAAAATAAAAAAAATCAATGGAGACAGGACAGGACAAAAAGAGGTAGGCTATATCTGAGTTTAACTTTGATTATTCTGCTGATTTTAACATCCTATTAAGGCTCTTAAACCTTTTGCGATTGGGACCCAAAGTGAGCCTCTTTGAGTACCTTGAACACTTTACAAATAAAATGCATCTTTATTATTAGTGTTATTTGACATGAAATAAGTCCAAGAAGGATTTGGGCTACCGACCTACAGCTTAAGAACCATTCAAGAATCAGACCTTGAGAAAAGGAGTTTTCACTTCCTAAACCAGCGGCCATTTGAACTATTCCATTCAAATATTATTTTCCTGGACGACACTAATTCAATCCAAAAGACTGTATATCTGTTTTGGAAGAATTAGTGCACTACCTTAAATCTTCAGAGAGTATTTCAAAAACACATCTCAAAACAAATCTCTTTTTCAGATTTTTCCCCATTTTCTCCCCAATTATACTTGGCCAATTTATCCCCTATTGGCTGCTCCGGTCATTGCTCAACCCTCTGCCGATCTCGGGAGACCCGAGACTAGCACCATGCTTCCTCCGACACATGCGCAGTAGCCAGCCGCTTCTTTTCATCTGACAGGGAGAGCTTCACCAGTAGGACGTATAGCACATGGGAGGATCACGCTATTCCCACCAGTTCCCTTCCACCCCGAACAGGCGCCCCGACTGACCAGAGGAGGCGCTAGTGCAGCGACCAGGACACATACCCCCCAATCCGGCTTCCCACCCTCAGGCACAGCCAATCGTGCCTGTATGGGGCGCCCAGTAAGACGGGGGCGAACCTGCAACCCTCGTGCTAGTAGGCAGGGAATCTACCGCTACACATGGACGCCCAATGAGTCTGAATAATAGCTATGGACCTTACCTTGACACTTGGAGTTGAGGGTGACTCTATGAGATGGTGAGTTGTGCTGAGGTCTTGGTGTGTGTTAGGTTGTCTGTGTGAACATCAGCAGGCCGATGGAGTATTTATATTGGACCAAAGGAGAAGGTCAAAAAACCCCAATGTGCAGAAGAGGAACTGTCGCTTCGGCTGAGAACCTGTGGTTTGTCTGCAAACAGACAGAGGTAGTGAAGTCTAGCTATGATGCAATGTGTGTGTGTGTGTGTGTGTGTGTGTGTGTGTGTGTTGTGCGTGTGCATGCTGAGATGTGAATATCATCACCTGAGAGTATGGACTGATGATGTAACACCTACACTTCCTACTTCCTCTAAAATGCCCTAAAATGTAATAACGTATTCCATTAGAATGAAGTAATGTATTCTAAATACTTTGGATTACTTTTGGAATACTTCAACCATTTGTCTGGGTCACTCTGAATGGAGTGAACACTTGCTTACATGTATGGACTCCTGGCTGTGTCTCTCCTCAGAGATTGCTATTCTCTTGTGGTGTTTGGCAGGTGTACAAAATAAATGTTGCCATTTTTTTATGGGAAATATGAGCCTCATATTAATTTTAGAGCAAAAAAACCCACACAAAACAAAGAAAGTAATGTCTTTTTAAAGACTAACTGTATTCAGAATACCACCAATTTAAACTTACATTTATTTTAACGTTACTCCCCAATCCTGCTAATTAAGCTGAAGATGATGTCTGCAGCACTTCTCCGTCCATAATGGGGTCATTATGGATGATGTAGGGGTCGTCCTACATCAGTGATACTCAACTTGCGGCCCGCGGTAGGGGGCAGGGTGGCCCCCCCAACCATTTTCTAATTCACAATGAAAACTAACATTAAGTCAAGTTTGACTGAGCTCCAGCTAAATTTGTAAATATCGCTGCCTGCTCACCGCTCAGGCACTTACTTTACTAACTTAACCTAACTAATACAGTAACTATCCTGTGTGCACAGAATTGTCAGACTAAACTCCAAATGGCACCCACAAAAAACTAGGTCCCTGGCTCCTGGCGTGGTCATTTTGCAGAAGCGGCCCACGAGCAAAGCAGGTTGAGTATCCCTGTCTGTCCTACATGATTGTTCAGGGCAGAAATCGGATTCATGTTGAGATTTATGTTGCAATCATGTTCCAGACGTCTGTGCTGAACACGGCCGCCGGCCGGAGGAACATGACGACACAGAAAGCCCCTGGACAGGACAGGGAACTGGGAGAGCTGCAATGTTTGCACAATGTGGTGTGTGTGTGTGTGTGTGTGTGTGTGTGTGTGCGTGTGTGTGTGTGTGTGTGTGTGTGTGTGTGTGTGTGTGTGTGTGTGTGTGTGTGTGTGTGTGTGTGTGTGTGTGTGTGTGTGTGTGTGTGTGTGTGTGTACGTGTGATGTGATGTGTGTGCGTGCGCGTGCACATGTGATGTGTGTGGGGGCGTATAGTGAAAACCAGGTACCAAATGTCATCTCTCAGGAATGACAAGTGCACATGAGAGCTAAAGTTTCCATGATGACATCCAGTGGAATGAAAAGAAGAATGGAATCACTGTGTGGCCGTGAGAAAGAGGCAGAAGTGTACAAAGTATATTGAGGTAATGAAACAAAATGAAACAAAGGCTAGAAATATTTCACTTTGTGTGTAATGAATCTATTATCTATGAAAGTTTCACTTTTTGAAAGGAATTATGGAGAGAAATGAACTTTTCCATGATATTATTTTTAGAAAGGATCTGTATATATATATATATATATATATATATATATATATATATATATATTTGAATATCATGGAAAAGTTAATTTCTCAATATTCATATATATATATACATACATATATATATATATATATACACAGTGCACTCATCTTTAGTGATCATCTTGGGATGGGTCAAATTGATCACTATAAGCGGATGATTTATTAAAATTGTCTTTATTTCTCATGCAGATTACCATCTAATTGACATTTGTACATGTATTACATGAATACAGTACATATAAAGTATAGGAATGTTATTGTCTTTAAAAATCCATACAGTAAGTTAGGCCTCCAGCTGTTTGAAGCTCGGGATCAGCAGCTCTGCGTTCTCTGTATCGCCGCTGTTTCTCAGCTGCAGAAAGGGGCATCCTAATAAAGTAATAAAACGCAAATACATAAATCAATCTATCGTTAACAGTAACCTTCCTACAATTAAAAAAATAATTAATTTGATTTACAAAGCACATTTCTAAAACCCAATGCACTGATAGTGTATTAATATAGATTAGTAGACCTATAGTCAGTAACATCAACACACTTTAGCCTACCTATCAGTTTAATAAATAGAAAACCATAATATTTAGGGATGAAACTGTACAAACATGTATATATTCTCTAAATACTATTGGCAAGAAAAGTTTATTTTCATGTACACACAAAAGCATACTTTCATCAACCCTGTTCCCCTAGAATGGTAACAGGGTTGACGGTAACAAGGTTGACGATAATTTTTGTTGGCAGCCATTACTAGCCATCTGGTAAAGGTGCTAACACCACATGGTGTGCATTCATGAGAGGCCGAAATTATCTTATATATCTACATTTAAAATTCCAAACAAATAACTTTTTAATGTATGCTTTTCTGGTAACAGGGCTGACACAGCGTGCTCTTCCCCCTACAGTCCCTTTCTTGCAGCAGGGGGGGGGGGGGGGGGGGCTTAGAAAATGAATAGCCCTGGGGCCCATGGTACTATTAATCCGGCCCTGGATATATGGGAGGAATAGCAGGTAGGCTATCACTGTCCCTGATTCCTGAGGGTAAATTGAGTAATGCTGCAGAGAAGAGAAGACACTGAATAATGACATCACAACAGTATAATCCTAATGTTAATTTAAAATTAAATATTCCTCTAAATATGGCTAAAAGTCCAAAAAACGTCAACTTTTCTTCGGCGCTGCCCGCAAGCACCCCCTACTTAAAAGTAGTTCCAGCGCGGCTGTCAGTCAGTCACTCATACATTTACTGAAGGGGGCGGGCTTAGGTAAAAGGGGCTGTAGCTAGGGATAGGCAGGCTGTTGAGAGTCTGGGTTCGAGGGGTGGGTAGGGGCAGAGGTTGGGGTTGATGTGGGGACCATTTACCATGTTGCAAACAATTAGCCGTGACGTTGTTGAGCTACTCCCAAACATTGCCTAAAGTGCCATAAGGCTGGCCACACCACTGCTCTATGGGTTTCAAGGTGTTTGCTCATGTTATGACACTTAACCCATTGATACCTGATGCAGCATTTGTGTGTGTATCCCTTTAACGCGGTTCGCGGTCTTAAAGGGATACGCACACAAATGAGGGGTATAGACGCAAATGCTGCATCAGGTATCAATGGGTTAAGACATTTTTGAACGAGCATTTCAGTGTTTTCCAACCTTGTAAAAACCCCACCTGTATAAATTACAACTTACAAGTGACATCGAATTTAGAGAGCATTGTGATTTATGGAGGAGTTTCGACCATCACCAGTGACCTTTGATCAAAGTCAATTGAAAATTCACCCATGTATTTTTAACATTGACTATTTTCTAGAGTAGGAAGTGGTTTTCTAAATTTGGTACTAGAAATTGCTTTCATTCATGACAGCTATGTGCTTACAATGAAAGGTAATGGATATGAGTATTCCCTATCTGCTTTGTGGTTTCAATTTGTTTCATATCTTCACTGGTTCTCTATTTTACAAGTACGAATTTGCAAAAGCTGCGACCACATACACATTTCCCCACGCCTTCTCACACGCACGCACGCACGCACGCACGCACGCACGCACACACACACACACACACACACACACACACACACACACACACACACACACACACACACACACACACACACACACACACACACACACACACACACACACACACGACCTCCATGTTAAATTCCAGCCTCTAGGGCAGAAAGGGTGGGAAGTTTTTTCGACCGACCGACCGACCGACAGACAGACAAAGAAGTGTCATTTTCATTATCTGTGTGTGTGTGTCCATGATTTCTATTTAAAAAAAAGATACAATCATTTCCTAATCAAACTGTGTGTTTTTATGCAAATAACCACTATAGATGACAATAAGAAAGGAAAATAATAACATTTAGAATTTTGGACTGTTTACACTGACTTCAAGGTGGTTGAAATTATGTGTGTGTGTGTGTGTGTGTGTGTGTGTGTGTGTGTGTGTGTGTGTGTGTGTGTGTGTGTGTGTGTGTGTGTGTCTGTGTAGCACATCATCTCACTTCCACTTCCCCACCGCATGACACTATAAAGCATGACCTTTGACCTTTGACATGTTTAATAGCATTTAAGTGTGTGATTCACCCCCTGTTTTTTCCCTAAATCTTCCCCAAACTTTCTGGGACATAAAATAGAGTATAATGAAGGATAGTCAGGCTGGCAGACAGACAGACAGACACTCATCATGTCACAACATTCAAATTTTGCATTGGGGCCAGTTCTATTGAAGTGAATGGGATGGACAGGTTAAGTCCCACCATCGTTTCGCCTTTGGTTAAAAAATGCTTCCACCAGATTAAAGAAAACACATGTGATGTTGACCGATGCCCCATTCGGTGATGTATCGTGATGTAGTTTAGCTAATCTAGCTCTATTTTGGACCAAACAGGGCCTCGAGTTGACCTACAGTATAGTATATAATAAGGATAACAAACACATTTACAAAAACACATCAGTCAACATCACGTCTTTTCTTTAATCTGGTGGAAGCATTTTTCATTCAAAGGTTAAAACGACACAGATGATGGTTTATAGAGGGACTTACCCTGCTCGCCCCATTCACGTCAACAGAACCGGCCCCGGTGCCAAATTCAAACACTGTGACGTGAGCGATGTCTTATCCTTCTTTTTTATGGTCCTTGAGCTGGGCCTCTCTCAGTGTTGTGGAAGCTCTTCCGCCCCCAGGCAATCATCTTTGCCCCTCCTCTTCCTGCTGAACGTCTCTAGTGTTTTTCCCTTATCTCGGTCCAGACTGGACGATGATGGTAAATAATTAGGGATGCACGATATATCGGCAATCATATCGGTATCGGCCGATGTTAGTCATTTTTTAACATATCGGTATCGGTCCAATGTTGCAATGTTAATATCGGTTATCGGTATCAGCCAAATTCTTCACATTGAGATGAAATAATGCAGTAAATCTATGATTTATGGGCTTTTACAAATGTTTTTGAAATAAAGAAATGTATAACTTATTCAAATTCATGTTTTTCAGTATGTACAAAATTGTATTATGATAGAAATATGTTTTTATACATCATCATATCGACATCGGTAAATATCGGTTATCGGCCATAACAGCAATCTTAATATCGGTTATCGGCATCGGCCAAAATTTTCATATCGGTGCATCCCTATAAATAATGAAAGGAAATAGGAATCTGTTGTGTTTTATAAGAAGTCACTATTTCTCTCTGTGTGATTATGAAACGGTCTGTCAGATTCTCAGAATTCAGAAATCTCACTCTCTCCTTTTTTCTCTCTCAGTCAAAACAAAGAACCACACAGCGACCCAGGAGTAGAAATAACGGTCAATTTAATTAAAAACATTCTATTGCATCAAAATATGCAATGGTGTTTCTGAACTCCAGCCTTTTGCCCCATGAAGAAGCATGGATGTGTCTTGAACACGCGCACGCACGCATGTTAGCTAACTAGCTATAGTCTTTCTGGCTGTTAGCATGCAGAGTTCATTCTCAAGGGATGACCTGTAGCTATTCTGGATTTGGGGGTTTGATGGTGACAGACAGCTATTGTAGGTATCAATCCACTGACTGACGGTAACGCCGGAGTATTATTCAGTAAATATTCAGCCAGTGCTGGAGAGGAATATATAAATACATTCATATACATCATATATTCAAATACATAAAAGGGATAGTTGTGAATTTTTGATGTGGGGTTGTATGAGGTACACTACTTGCAGTGTTGGGGGTAACTCATTACAAAAGTAACATATTACATGTAATATATTACTTTTAGCAGTAACTCAGTAATATAACTTATTACTTATAGGATTTCAGTAATATTATACCAGTTACTTTGTCAAGTAACTCAAGTTACAAATTGAGTTACATTTGATTAAATCAAAGCACATATTTAAAAAAAAAAAAGATACAATCATTTCCTAATCAAATTGTGTGTTTTTATGCAAATAACCACTATAGATGACAATAAGAAAGGAAAATAATAACATTTAGAATTTTGGACTGTTTACACTGATTTCAAGGTGGTTGAAATTATTTTTCGGGATGGTTCCGGGGCGGCAATGTCATTCTGCTGCTGCTGTTATTTTGGTGAAAGTAATGCAAAAGTAGTGTAATAAGTAATGAGTTACTCTACACAGAAAGTAATATTGTAAAGTAACTTATTACTTTCAAATGAAAGTAACTAGTAATATGTAGTATATTACATTTTGAAAGTAACTTGCCCAACACTGACTACTTGCCAACAGTCAGTGTACTACATGCAGTAGAATGCGGCCGGCATGGTTCCAATTTGGAGAACTAGAGAGTGGCTGCGTCAGGCAGGTAGAGCCGTCTGCTGAGTGAGAGAAGCCAAAACAAGTCCTGAGATAGTTGGCAGTGCACGATGGGAGGGGCCGAGCCCCATCGACCTCTGAGCCTTCTACATCGGATCATCATGATTAAGTATCTGTTAGAATTACAATTTAGCAGTTTTATAATAATACAAATGGCCAAGTCCAGTCTCCGTGACGCGCAAGGGACAGTAAACAAGCGCACCCAGTTCAAAGAAGCAGTGGGGGGGGGGGGGGGGGATGCTTCTCTGAACTGGGTGCGCTTGTTTACTGTCCCCCGCGCGTCACGGAGACTGGACTTGGCCATTTGTATTATTATAAAACTGCAAAATTGTAATTCTAACAGATACTTAATCATGATGATGAATGTCACTGGCGCGTCCCCCACACTTGGCGTCTCAGGGCTTGTGGAGACTTGGATTACGCCAGGTGAGCAGTATGGAAGCATCCCCCCACCCCCGTGGTTTCTTACATTTCTGCTCATGGCAGCTTCACACCGACACGGCCGGTCACCATTCCTCCGAAAACTGGGACCGTGCCGGCCGGCATGACTGTATGCAAGTACCTCATACAACCACACATCAAAAAAACAAACTATCCCTTTCAAGGAAAAATTGCTTTTTCATGATTGTTGAGCTATTAATAAAACTTCCCCTCTTTCTGAAGCGCCTGAATTGAAAATGTATGTGTCACCCTGTAGCCACATGAACAGAACCGCGCTGAGCTGAGCATCGCAGACTAGAACGGGTGATGAACGGAGGCTGAAACACAGAAACAGTCCAACACAAGCCTCGCTAAGAAAACTCTTTAAAGTCGAGCTGAAATGGCATTTCCAGGTGATGCGATTCCTTATCACAACGTTTTTTAAAGTAAAATGCATCAATTTGGTGCACTCTGAGGGGAAGATTAAGAGGCTAGATCTATGAAGAACTACACACATCACTCAAATACATGCCTTTTAGACACCACCTCCTCCAACTCATCAGAGCTCTGATATGAAAGCAGTTGACATGAACAAGGCATAGAACAATACTGATGTGAAAGCCAGAGCCATATTGAAATCACGTTGGTTGTATTATTATTATTAGTGTACTTTATTTTAAATTCAACCATGTTCATTGCTTACTAGGGCTGTGAATCTTCACTGGCCTCACGATTCGATTCGATTACGATTCAGAGGGCTACGATTCGATTATAAAATGATTATCGATGCATCTCGATGCATCTTAAATCAATGCATCACTTTTTTCCCCCAATACATGATTTCTTTTTTCTCACTTTATTTTTTTTCACTGTGTGGCTACTTTTAAAATAAAAGTGCATTTGGAATTGCATTGTATTATGATCCATAATTCAAATAAACAAATGCATGTACTTCCATTATATTTTATTAATACAAATGCTGCCCTCTGTTACAAGAGTTAGCCACCAGGTGGCAGTCAGGGTTCCAAGAATGCAGGAAAGCCACAGCAAAAGCGGAGAGTGCAGAAGAAGAAGAAGCACAAGCTTCACTGACGTTAAGCTTTACTGATGTTAAGTTGCAATAAAGAACGAGTCAAAACAGATCACCTGACTGGGCATCCATCATATAAACATGCATGGTGCCAGAAGCAGAACCTTGATGATGTGACAGGACACAAAATAACAGGCTGGACACCATTGATTCCACCGGAGCTGAGTTCAACACTTGATAAGCAAAAGTGCTAAAGCTAGCTGCTAGCCGACGAACGGCTTGACACTACTCTGTCTGCAGTCTCTCTCTTGTAGCGCTGCATGCAGGGCGGACATATCTCCGTAACCGTAACTCGTAGAGACTCGTGCGTGGCAGCGTTAGATTCGGGATGAAGAAATACAGTCCTTTATAAGCATCGCGATCTGACCTTCCGTTTCCCAGAAAATGTAAATAATGTAATAATCGATTTTTGACATTTGTGAATCGATGCAGAATCGTGCACGTCCGCATCGCGATGCATCTTATAATCGATTGTTTTTGACACCCCTACTGCTTACCATGTTCACTCCTTCCTCTCATTATCAAGAAAGCAAAATCACCTAACGCTTTATACAGCAGCACCATTTATAATAATAATAATACTTATTATTATTATTATTCCACAGTGCATGCCTGTGGATGCACATGCCTGATGTCCGCGACTCCCCGTCCAAGCATAGAACCACGCATGATAGAAGCGGTCTGCTCATCCGTGGCAATCTTTTGGAGTAGCCTATAGCTTATAATCAGCAACTCAATTCACATTCTCAGCCAGAATATGATGGCTGGTCAAACAGTAACGTATTAAGAATGATTTTTTCAGTTTACCCGCGGTTTTTTCAGTTTAAAAAGTGGAGGGGGACAGAATCTAGGTTTTGAAAAGTGGGGGGGGGGGGGGCATGTCCCCCCTGTCCCCAGTGGAAAATACGCCCCTGAACACCTGCATGTAATTGCCATTGCACACTGAGGAAGGGCTGCTGCCCGAAATGGCCGTTGTGTGGCAATAAATGTGTCAACTTGGGAGTGCTGTCCTCCTTATTGATGAACGTGAGGTGACTCGAGGTGTGATAGTACCAGCTGACATAAGCACACCGTAGATTTCGTTATGAATTAAGACAGCATGGTTGACTTTTGATGTGAAAACCCAAAGAAATTGGATTTTTGTCTGTGCATACATTGTTAAGTAGGTGCACTGTATAACCAGGGATGTGATCTAAAATAGATTAAAAAAAAACATTTTTCATTTCAGCTCGACTTTAAAAGTACAGTCACCGCCCTCCCACAAAGTTCCTCTTTGTTGTTTGGTTTCCATAGGAACAGTTTTAAAAGACTTCAAAAAGGTCCACGTGTAAAACCAGGAGGAAAGAGCTAGTTCTCCAGCGGTGGGGGTTCACCTTCCTCCGGCGTGTGGCCGGGCGTGTCCGGCGGGGGCGGCTGGCTGAGGATGACCTGCACCACGTAGTCTCTGGAGATGTTGAGCTGGTCTAAGGTCAGCCGGTCCGTCAGCGGCCGGCCGGAGAAGAACCAGCGCTGGGACGAGGCGGACACCCCCTCCTGCCCCTGCAGACGCCTCTTCATCACGCCCACCGTGTCCGAGCAGCGCACCCCCAGCCGGAGGTCTCGGCCCGTGGACAGCCGCAGACGCAGCTGCCACTCCCCGCCGGAGCCCGCCTCGCCGGACGGGTCCAGCGCCCCCGAGTCCGGGTCCGAGCCGTCGGGCTCGTCCGAGCGCTCTTCCATCATGTTGACGGGAGGAGACAGGCAGTAGACGGGCAGCTGGTAGCGGTTTCCCAGCTCATCGTAACACTCGGTCAATGCTCCTGGAAGAGTAAGAGGACGTGTCAACACTGGCAAAAAACTAAAACGGAACCAGACAGAAGGCTCCATTTTAAATGAAGCAATATTAGAGCAGAGCAGAGCAGTTTTCTGTCACAATTCTGATGTCATCAGTGATGATGTCATCAGTGATGTCACTTGAGCAATTTTGATGTCATCAGAGATGCATCAGTGATGTCATCTCTGGTCTCTGGTCTCTATGGTCTTGAACCAGAAAATGATTTAGCCTCCTTCTATTATTTGTAATAGGGGGGGAAGGGGTCGAAATTAGAAATCATGCACTTTTATAATGCTAATAATATGATAGTATACCAACAAATGTCAGCATGTTTGTTAGTTAAAAAAATCATACTTGTGAAATCATTTCGGCATAATAATACTAAATTTAACATATAAACAACAATGCATGATCAGAAGTGTTTTTATTCCATAGAAAATAGTACATTTTAAGCATGTTTTACCAAATGGTTGAGTTGCCACACCATGGAAGATTTTACCATGAATTGCCAACTCAACCATTTGCGACAGCAGTTATTATTTTTTTACCCATATAAGACTTTTTTTGTTGCATCAAGTTACATAATTCTGTTTAGTAACATGTTAGATCAGGGCTGGGCAACTATTTTTCATGGAGGGCCACATGAGAAACCCAGATTGTTGCCAAACAAATATTGTCATGCCGTAACCAATGGATGGGCAACTTTGATGATAGAGAGGGCCACAAAAAAAATTCCTTGCTACCAGATTTTGCTGAGGGCTGAACGGTGCCAGCGCCAAAAATGTGGGGCATTTGAAGTGAGGTTTAGAGGAATAACTCATTTTAAATTAACAGTTGTGATGTCATTATTCAGTCTTAACCACCAATATTTGACCCTTTTCTCACTCACTCCTATGTCACCACCTGCTCTCCCTGCAGGGATTGAAATTAACTTTTTTGACCACTTGCCAATATGGCTGCTAGATTTTAAAGTTACCAGCCAATTAGAATTTCCACTAGCCAAAATGTTTTTCTTGAAATAAACCAGAATATGAGTGGGTTAATTTAAGCATAAGTATCAGTAAGTGGCCCGGGATTCTCAAAGCCTGTGTTGAGGGTCACACGAACAAAAATGCAGTCTTGAAGCTAAATAAATCCAAAACAGAGTTATTTATAATAAAAAAATCTACTTCAATGTATAACAGTCATTTCTTACACATGAGATTATTTTTAGCCTTTTAGTCATAAAGATTATTGAAAGATATTCCATATTCCAGACTGAAATGTTATAACAGAAGTGGAGTATTGGTCAGAACGACATGAACATTTGAACACTTATTCAGCGGGTATCTTGCATGTTGAGTTCAGGTGCATTGTAAAAAAAAAAAAAAAAAAAAAAAAAAAAAAAACTTGCAATTCCATCGTGGGCCACACATGGGGCGCCCGTATTTTGCCCATGTGTGTGTTAGATGATATAATGTGTTTAAAAAACTAAGCTTTGAAAATTCAACCAAAATTTGTCCACATGTCAGGAGTGATAAAGGTAAAGTAAGGTAAAGTCCCAATGTGTGAAATTTGTTCTCCGCATTTGACCCATCCCCTGGGGGAGCAGTGAGCAGCAGCAGCGCCGCGCTCGGGAATCATTTGGTGATCTAACCCCCCAATTCCAACCCTTTGATGCTGAGTGCCAAGCAGGGAGGCAAATGGGTCCCATTTTTATAGTCTTTGGTATGACTCGGCCGGGGATCGAACTCACGACCTCCCAGTCTCAGGGCAGACAATCAGACCACTGAACTGGGTGATTTTCTTTTTCCAATTTCCTGAGAGCAGACTGACTGAAAAAGCTTACTGTTAAAAAGCAGAGTGCCCTCTAGTGGATTTTGTTTTAGCATAGTATACCTCAACCGAGCAGTAGAGATGGCTCAATAAGGATAAGTCTTTTGAGCATTTAGCTCCAGGTTGTTTTGACTGCAACAAGTCACCAGATGGTCAACCTCCTGTCTGTATTCAGACTCATCTTCGTCTGAGATGAGCCCTACGAGGGTGGTGTGGTGTCATCCGCGAACACATACATTCAACTTCAGCCATTCAACCAAAACCAAACAGAAAATCAACACAATCTTGAAATCCATTTTAAACCTAACAAGAAGCCAATTCTATTTGTCCAAAAATTGGACCAGTTGCAGACTTGAGAGAGATGACCTTTTTAAGCCTGAATGCAGAGAATTGTAATGGTAAATGATGTTTTTTCTCCCCCTTGTACATTTTGCATAAAAAAGTCCCTTGAAAACACACATTATTTTTCCATTGAACCGAGCCAAAACTTGATCTGACTTTCACACTTGTAGTCTGTAGTCAAATCCCGTGTTGGGAAAGTTACTTTCAAAATGTAATATACTACATATGACTAGTTACTTTTATTTGAAAGTAATATGTTACTTTACAATATTACTTTCTGTGTAGAGTAACTCATTACTTATTACACTACTTTTGCATGACTTTTACCAAAACAACAGCAGCAGCAGAATGACATCGCCGCCCCAGAACCATCCCGAAAAATAATTTCAACTGCCTTGAAGTCAGTGTAAACAATCCAAAATTCTAAATGTTATTCTTTTCCTTTGTTATTGTCATCTATAGTGGTTATTTGCATAAAAACAAACAGTTTGATTAGCAAATGATTGTATCTTTTTTTAAATATGTGCTTTGATTAAAAAAATAAAATAACTCAATTTGTAACTTCAGTTACTTGACAAAGTAACTGGTATAATATTACTGAAATCCTATAAGTAATAAGTTATATTACTGAGTTACTGCTAAAAGTAATATATTACATGTAATATGTTACTTTTGTAATGAGTTACCCCCAACACTGGTCAAATCAGAATGGAGAATTGAGAGAAGACAAAGGCTGTGATGGGGAGGCAGAGAGGGGGACACAGAGGGGGGACACAGGGAGAAAGGGAATATCATGGGCCTGAGTACATTGAGAGGACACTAGGTCCAAAATGTCTTGACTTAATGTGAGTCTCAGAAGGGAGACAAAGAGGAATGGAGTTGGTGGAACCACGGTGATGTCATTCACCATACAGCTCATACAGTGGTGCTCACAGAGGGCCAGGGGACCTCCAGCTCATACAGTGGTGCTCACAGAGGGCCAGGGGACCTCCAGCTCATACAGTGGTGCTCACAGAGGGCCAGGGGACCTCCAGCTCATACACAGTGGTGCTCACAGAGGGCCAGGGGACCTCCAGGTGACCTCCAGGCAGGGAACCTGAAGGGGATTTCAGGGGGCTCCCCCTGCTCAATGGATCATAGTTCTATCGTTGTTCTAATGTCACTAAATGAATATGCATGTGCTGTGTGTGATGCTCTTGACTTCAGTTCTGCGTTTAAAGGGATAGTTCTGATTTTTTTGAACCCGAGCCCTATTTGCTACTTAGCAATGATGATGTTGATTGCTAGATGTCTTTCTCAGCACAATCCATGATGTTCTTAATAATAGCTCCAGATAGTTAGCCACAAACCAACACACACACACACACGCACGTACACACACGACCATGTGCGCATGCACAAACACACACACACACACACACACACACACACACACAGTCAACGGTGGCCGTGAAATTCAGTCTCTCTGCTTGTTTAACCCAAAAAACATCTCGTCTCAACACCTTTGTACAGCAAATAGCCCTGAAAATTAGCTTGAAGAAAACGGAGGCGATGACCCTGAACACGCAAAATCCACCACCGACACAAGCAGTGTTGGGCAATGGTAATTAGTTACAGTTACTAGTTACTTCTCTCAAAAAGTAATTTAATTGCTTTAAAGTTACTAGTTACTTCAAAGTAATTAGTTACTAAGGAAAGTCACTTTTCCATTACTTTTAAAAGTCTGCTTCAACTGTCTTATTAATGCACACATTATTTTAGTGTCGCTGTGCCATAGTGTGGCATTGAACATCTGGACACCAGAACACACACTCATTAAATTTGCAGATGACACGACAGTGGTGGGGTTGATCCATAACAACAGGGATGATTACATATGGATGAAGCTCTGGCTCTAAAGCATTACTCATAATTAACATTGAGGTTAATGTTACAATAATACAGGATAGGCAAAATATAAGCCTTGGCTTCAGTCTATTCCTTTTTTTGGTCATTGATTGTATAAATTGTATTTGTGTGAAATGGTTTGATATGTACATGTATGATGATGTTCTCTTGCTGTATATTCACACAAATTATTACATTTTGTTTGTGGTTCATTATAACGTATGAGCGAAAATAAACCATTCATTCATTAATTCATTAATTCATTCAACAATAAGGGTTGTATTTTGAAAGCCCTAAAGTGGAAGACCTACTTTTATATTCTGCCTGACGACGACGCTTACGCACTAAATGTTGATGCTTGTCTGAAACACGTCTCATCCGAGCTGTAACGCACCCTTTGTTTCCTTTACTTTTTTTCTGTTGGCATATTCCGTCAGTTGGGTTCCGTTGGACCCAATGTGAGGACAATTTAAAGTAAATGAACTGTTAAGAAAGTCGAATTTCATCCGGTGTGAAGCATTGATGTCCTTCTCAAGGGGCAAAAAATAACCACCAGCAAGGTGGTTCACCACCACTTGGTTCACCACCAAGTGTGCTATAGTGCCCCCTGCTGCCAATCCGAACAGATCCGATAAAAAGCCATGTGTATTGCAGAGCCATTGAAACCGTATCCCTAAAGGCTTGATAACTTTTAGACTGAACAAAAGGGTTTATATAGGCTGTGGATATTTGTGGGTTTTTGGGCCAATCTAAAAGTCAGTTAACATATAGACCAATTATACGCCTACGTCACAATGACAACAAGCAGCGTCAGATGCGCAAGACGGAGGCAGAAAGACAGACTCCGCGCAGCCCTGTCAAGTAGTTTTCCAGTGGTCCGAAAACTATTCGAGCAAGACATGTCTTCGTGTTGTGCAGTGCGATGCCAGAATCGGAAAGCTATTGTAGCAGAGTATTCGGGTCCGCCTATTCACACTTGGTTAATAAAATAATAAACGATAGAGCCAGGCTGTAACGTTATACAAGCTTCACCTTTATTCTCCCCACATATCCTGTTCTACGGCAACCCTCGAGGGAACATACACAGCTTCGCACACATGCAATAGAACACAACACAACACTGAACAGTCTGTTACACTATCAACAAAGCAAGGACTAAAGTTTTACCGAATCCCGTCAACTCATACTGCTTTTAATGCTAACCGTAGGTGTCTTTGGTTGCAAGCCGAAAGAGGAAATCGTTAAAAATGCCCGACTTTGCAGTGCTCGCTCATTTCATATCAGGTATGCTGTAGTAGGCTGCTAGTGACAGCCACATCGCTCGGTTAGTTAACAACCAAGTAACGTTAAATAATGTCATTATTGAGTTGAACTGATTGGAACGAAGAGGTGGACATCATTAAAAATGCCCGACTTTGTAGTGCTCATTTCATAATCAGGTAAGCTGCCTGAAGCTGTAGGCTGCTCAGCCACATCACTCGGTTAGTTAACGACCAAGTAACGTTACTAAAGCCCTTTTCCCACATGCGCTTTGTACCGCAAAATGACCGGAACGTGGTCAAATGGCTGCATGTGGGAAAGGCGCCGTGCCGGTATAAGCGCGACCCCGTCGTCGCGGCCATTTCACCAGTTTTGAGCTAGTCAGAAAAGCGGTATGCCGCGATAGACAGACAGGTGAGAAAGGGGTCCAGTCATTTTCCGCTATCAGTGCACACAGTAGACAGTCCAACACCAAATACACAGCTGATTGTTCGATATTCCCCTGGTGTTGCGTACCACCAAAGGACTATTGCCAGTCGCAAACGCGCTTCCAGTGGTTTTCGCCACCGGGTGATCTTGCGTGCGGGTCGGACCAGACTCAGCACGTAGTACCGGGACATGCGAAAATGACGCTTCCATTCCACGTCGTCAAAATTGTTCAGAGCATCTTCCCAAAATAAATTCCCTCCTGGTCTCTCTCGCTTCCAGACGGCTCTAGTCTCACGCAGCAGCGCAGAGGTACATAACACTGTCATGATCTGTCCCCGGTTTAGTCTATCTTCATATTCTGCGCGACACTCTCATGGGCGAGGTGTACACACGTTGCTTAATGTTCCAGCGGGCATAATCTAATCATTCGCGCACATTAAAGCAAACTGGCGAAATGATCTTGTGATAATAAGAGCAGTAGCCTATGTCAGCTTCATGTGTGTGTGTGCTGATTTTCCCCTCTCCTCTCTGCTCGCTCTCTGGCCACAGTCCGTCCTCCTCCTTCAGTCACAGCCCGACAGGGACTAAGCAACGTTGCCGACAGCCAAGGCAAGCCCGGACACATCAAATGAAGCCAGTCTGTAAAAAGTGCTTCAACGCGACGCAGGTGAACGGATAAACAAGCAAACTTATTTCACCATTCGGAGTTTTGCCGACACGTCACTCCCCACCCGCTCTGCAGTGCCCCCCCCCCCCCCCCCCACATACAGGCAATTTCGCTGATAGATTCCCACATGCCAGAGGAGAGGTGTGAAGGGAAATGTCCGATATTGACTTACAGGTAATTTTCCGGTACGCATGTGGGAAAACGGCTTAAATGTCATTATTGAGTTGTGTGCATTAGGGATGTTCATTTTGAAAATTTTCCAAAATCGATAATCGGTGAGAATTAACGATCAATTATCGATTATCGATTTTATTAATACTTAGAAAATTTTCAATTTTTTCAATTTTTTTTTTTTTTTTTTTTTTAAACAAAATGAATGCCTATGGCAGAAAATACGAAAGACAACGTGTTCTCCTCAATGAACTCTTTATTTCAATGTGTCTCCTCTCCAACACTGCTGTCCCCGGCGCATGCCGGTGTGAATTTCTCATGTTTAAAACAGTTTTGTTGGCACAAAGGCCCGTGCCCAGCCAGAAAACTAGAGACTATATGAAGCTCCACCTCACGTTAGTCGGCTGTGCAATGGAGTGGGGCGAGGAGGAACGATTTCCACCCAAACCTAGTCCAAAAAAAAAAAAATTTTTTTTTTTTTTTTTTTTATAATTAAAAAATCGATCCAAATGCCACAGGATCGATTCCAATCCTTAACGATCGATTATCGATTTTCGATAATTGATGAACATCCCTAGTGTGCATTATCAACATAACAATATATCTTTGCAAGTTACAGAATAATTATCTACGCTATCCCCAGTTATAAAGGAACGCACGATATATGTATTGCTGGCCACTCTAGGCTTGGCGAATTGACAGCGCCAGTGCGTATGGTATGAGTCTGTAAGACGTATCCCATTAACCAACGTTAATTTCGATGCATAACATTGCTTATCACTAGGCGATAAGCTGTGGTAGTAAGCCGAGAACTGCATTTTAAAACTAAAATATAACTGTGTGTCGCAGATGAGCACAGAGCAGTCCTGACAGCGGCGTCTTTCACACAGCTCTGTCTGTGTCAATGAGCGGCTCCGGGCTTTTTGCCTACACGATGCGCGTGCAGCTCCATGTTGACAAGCTGTATAAGGGGTCTATAGAGACAGTCCGCATGTCTGGGAACGCCCACAAAATGTTATACGGCTGGCGCGCGAGTGGGGTAAAACCGCCCATATATCTCATGGGCTGACTCACCAAAAGACGGTGCTGCGGCTCTAAACTACAGGTTTGGGGGTTCTAGAGCAGAACACAAGACGTCTGCTCAGATGTGTGTTTACTGCGGTGGTTAAATCCCCGATCGTGTCTGCCTGGGCTGGGCTATCAGCTCAATTCTAACTTTGTTGAATGGATAGAACGGGGGAATTTACCCCTGACCCCGCCCCCAGGCTAACCCAGCGTCTATTGTGGGCGTTCCTAGAGCCTGTATGGGCGTTCCCAGACATGCGGACTGTCTCTATTGTCTGTGCTCAGGTTCTTCAGAGGTTTGCTCTCTTCAGGACAACTTGGGAAAGAGCGGCCTCCACGAGGACACAACTATTGGCTTGGAATGCTTGGCTTTGGTCATCGCCAGCTGTACTGTCCTGTAGGGGTGTGCGTATCGTTATTGATATATCGTTACAGTTCATATTTATATCGTCAAAAACGCATATCATGATATCGTGATAATGGCAATATTCCGACATGTTGATCTTAATGACATCACAACGTTACGCTGTGTAACAGTGCTGTGCTACTACATTTTGTCCTTACTAGCACCAGTGCTACCACCTAATAAAGTCAACATACAGCCCTGGAGTTAACCCTTTACTGGCTGTTTCTGAGACCGTTTTGACAATAATTTATCAATTTTTATTGGGTGGAAGCCAAATGTGATATATATCGTCCATGACCAGTGTTGGGCAAGTTACTTTCAAAATGTAATATACTACATATTGCTAGTTACCTTCATTTGAAAGTAATAAGTTACTTTACAATATTACTTTCTGTGTAGAGTAACTCATTACTTATTACACTACTTTTGCATTACTTTTACCAAAACAACAGCAGCAGCAGAATGACATTGCCACCCCGGAACCATCCCGAAAAATAATTTCAACCACCTTGAAGTCAGTGTAAACAATCCAACATTCTAAATGTTATTCTTTTCCTTTGTTATTGTCATCTATAGTGCTTATTTGCATAAAAACACACAGTTTGATTAGCAAATGATTGTATCTTTTTTAAATATATGCTTTGATTTAATAAAATGTAACTCAATTTGTAACTTGAGTTACTTGACAAAGTAACTGGTATAATATTACTGGAATCCTATAAGTAATAAGTTATATTACTGAGTTACTGCTAAAAGTAATATATTACATGTAATATGTTACTTTTGTAATGAGTTACCCCCAACACTGTCCATGACTATTCGATAGTAAGTCGACTACTTTTTGGGACTATTGGATGACTACTAAAATGTGTGTTTACCGACCATGTGGCAGTGTGATGCTCGCCCCGTCCAGGATGGCCTGGGCCAGGGGGTGGTCCTGGCTCTCGAAGGCGCTGGCCGCAGCTCGCAGCGCATCCCAGATCTCCTTACGCCCCTCGAACGCCGGAGCCGTGTCCCAGAACTCGTCTCTCTTGCTCCGCAGCTGGCCTTCAGTCATGGGGTAGTCACTCTTCCATTTAGGATGCTCTCTCTTCAGGGGCTGGTTACGCCCTAGAGCCACTGGGAGGGAAGGAGGGAGGGGGAGAGCGGAGGGAGAGAGAAGAGGGGAGAGGAGAGGGGGAAATGAGGGAGGGAGAGAGGAGGAGGAGAAGAGGGGGAACGAGGCAGGGAGGGAGAGAGAGGAGAGGGGGAATGAGGGAGGGAGAGAGAGGAGAGGGGGAATGAGGCAGGGAGGGAGAGAGAGGGGGAACGAGGCAGGGAGGGAGAGGAGGAAATGAGGGAGGGAGAGAGGAGGAGGAGAAGAGGGGGAATGAGGGAGGGAGAGAGAGGAGAGGGGGAACGAGGGCGGAGATGAATGATGGAGAGAATAGGAGAGAAAAATGAGAAGAGGAATCAGGGAGAGAGAGAGAAGGGAGTTTATGCTTTATCTGAAACGAAGCAGCAGTCACACACACACACACACACACACACACACACACACACACACACACACACAGAACTAGGTATGCTCCAGATGTGGCCATTGCAACCACTGTGACAACATCATACGTACTCAAAACATTTACAGACTTGAAAACCAACCACACCTCAGTACCAACATAGACATTTCTTTAACTGCAACACCACTCATGTTGTATATACCGTCTTACCTGCCCTTGTGGTTTTTTCTATATTTTTTCTATTCAAAGACCGCATCAGCGAGCATAAATAAATATGCCATCAGATCCAAGAACACAGACTACCCTATGGCCAGACACTTCAGTGAATCACATGACAACAATGACACTTGACTCAGAGCAGAGGGAATTGAACACATACAGCAGACCACCACAAGAGGGCAGGATCGCCTCAAGAAACTTCTTCAGAGAGAAACTTTCTGGATCTTCAGATTTGATGCTATGGCTCTCCCCGGCTTAAATGAAGAGATCGATTATAGACCATTTTTATAAAAACTGTTCAATTACCTTTTTTTTTCCCCCCCACGCAATCTTTTTCCATACTCTTATTTTGGAATTGGATTTTTTTTTTTTTTTTACTTATTCCGGAAATACTTATTTTCCCAATCGGAAGCATCCACTACTACAAGTTCCGTGCACACCTGAGCACATAACTTTTGCCCTGACGAAGGCCATTGCGCCGAAACGCGTAGGCAACCACACTTCTTTCCTACTTTTCTACCTTTCCTTCCTTTTATCTCCCTCAACGAGTGTCGCGCTTCAGACCACCACCAAGTGGCCTCTGGCACCATATGGTTCATTTGTTCCCCTTACCAAGAGCACCTCGGATACAAACACACACACACACATACATACGACAGAGCACGCCAGCTCCTCTATTTTTCTAGGTATGCACCAGGCTTTCAAATTAAATATTGGCATCATGCCGATATCATCCAGGCCTGCTTCGTTTGAATCTTACAGTTTTGTTTGAAAGAAAATGTTAGATAAATACCTACGTTGAAGTAGTTTTCTTATTTTGCCCAGTGATTGTGTACTTTTTGAAAAACATTGTATTTCTGTCTGCATGATCTGCCAGTGGGCCATCAACATAAGAGTAGGCATAATATGTATGTGTTAACCCATTGATAGTACCTGATGCAGCATTTGCGTGTATATCCCTCATTTGTGTGTGTATCCCTTTAAGACCGCGAACCGCGTTAAAGGGATACACACACAAATGCTGCATCAGGTATCAATGGGTTAATTCCATACGCGCGCGTGCGTGCGTGTCACTCGTTTCAGATAAAGCATAACCTCCCTTCTCTCCCTGAAATGAGGTGGGGAAAAGGTGTGCATGGGCCAAAAGAGTTGGAGAATATCAGCATATGGGTGTGTGGGTACCACCTCCTACCACCGTGGCGACCCGGGTTCAATTCCCGGCAGTGGTACAGTACTTCCGGCTGGGCCAGATGTTCCTAGAGACACAATTGGCCGCGTACCGGTGCCGTAAATGCCGTTCACTGATTGCAGTGGCCGATATTTACTGACCATAATTGGGTCACATAATTTGTTGTTTGTTTCATAATTACAATACAGTGTGATTGAATTTGTGCTCATTCAAAGATAGTGTGATGAAGCACTCGAAAGACTTTAAAACAGGTCGACGTTCGTTTACGGACGATATTATGAAGATATGAACCACTAGTACGTTACAGAAAATGTTATTTGCAGTGTGTATTTTGCATGCCTGTTCCAGGACTCTACTCTGAGTCTGAGCTGAATATCTTCTAGGAGGATCCAAATGAAACCAAAGTTATCTGGGTGAGTAAAACATCATATTTTAAGCTGGAAATGAGGTGCAGGCCGGCGGGGTGTAAAAAAAACCTGAATTCTCCTTTAATTTATGAGCAGCTGCAGAGCTGGTCAAATCAGAGCACATCACTCCAGTGTGTCCCCTTGCATGCCCCCCAGCCAGTGTTGGGCAAGTTACTTTAAAATGTAATATACTACATATTACTAGTTACTTTCATTTGAAAGTAATACGTTACTTTACAATATTACTGTCTGTGTAGAGTAACTCATTACTTATTACACTACTTTTGCATTACTTTCACTGTAATAACAGCAGCAGCAGAATGACATCGCCGCCCCGGAACCATCCCGAAAAATAATTTCAACCGCCTTGAAGTCAGTGTAAACAATCCAAAATTCTAAATGTTATCCTTTTCCTTTGTTATTGTCATATATAGTGGTTATTTGCATAAAAACACACAGTTTGATTAGGAGATTATTTAAATGTGCTTTGATTTTAAAAAATGTAACTCAATTTGTAACTTGAGTTACTCGACAAAGTAACGGGTATAACATTACTGAAATCCTATAAGTAATAAGTTATATTACTGAGTTACTGCTAAAAGTAATATATTACATGTAATATGTTACTTTTGTAATGAGTTACCCCCCCCACACACACACACACACACACACAGAGAAAGGCTAGCAGGCTAGCCGGCTAGCTCTGCTCACCAGCTACAGCACCAGACGTGCTCACACAGTGCAGAGCAGAACAAAGGTGGCAGCGATGCGCGCACACACACACACACACACACACACACACACACACACACACACACACACACACACACACACACACACACAAAGACAATTGACAGTTGATCAAGTAGCAGGCAGACAAGGCGTCATTATCCGCTTGAAAGGCCCAGTCAGCCCGGTGTCATGCCGAGTTTTGCACCCCGTATAAAGTTTCCGTATAAATCATTACAATATGCTCCGGGAAGGTGGGGATGCAATTCTCGGCGGGGGTGCAAAACTCGGCATGACACCGGGGCTGCTGGCTGCAGGCTGTCTGGAGGGGAGGAGAGGAGAGGAGAGCAGAGAAAACAGCCTCTAAACGGGGCTTATAGGTCCGTACCTCCGGTGCCGTCTGAGGTGTCGTTTAAGCTGCCTGAAGAGTCGTGGTGGCTCCCCACACAGCCACCCATGGGTGTTCCAGACAGCTAGGTAGCTAACCTTACCCCGGGCTAACCCACTCAGCCACCCATGGGTGTTCCAGACAGCTAGGTAGCTAACCTTACCCCCGGGCTAACCCACACAGCCACCCATGGGTGTTCCAGACAGCTAGGTAGCTAACCGTACCCCCGGGCTAACCCACTCAGGTGTTGTTTCAGCAGCACAGCTAACGCTAGGGAGCTAACTGCTAACCTTATACCCCCAGGCTAACCCAGCACAACACAGGCAGCTAGCAGGCAGGCAGCCCCTCTCTCTCTTGTTTTTCTCTCCCCCCGCCTCCCCCTTCCTTCCTTCTTCCCTCGTCCCCTTCCTTCCTTCCTTATTTCCTCCCCTCTTCCTCGCGGCAAAGAGCCAAAGTAACGCCCATTTCCGGTTTAGGCATACGCACCAGAGTACCTCGCGTGCGTCACCAATGCTCTCTCTCCTGGTGCGCAGGAATGAGTCCGGAAGTATACTTCCGGTTTTGTGAGAGGAAAAGTCTATGGGATTTAACATGAGGGTTTCGCTTAAATGCATAAATTAATGCTGCCTTCCAGACGGGACGTGGGTGTTTCCCAGTGGAAAAGTTCCACCCCCCACCTTCAAAGCATTCCAGAGCACAAAGGCAAAATGCAACCAAAGAAACATGGCGTCAAACTATTAGTATGTTAATACTACTATATAAGTGTTAATAATCGCATTATAAACATATTTATTGGTAGCTTATAAGACATTTATAACCACTTTATAACCACCTTTATTAGCTGGTTTTGTTACTTCATTAAGCATAAATAGTTTGTTATTACCTTATTAGCAGTATGCATGATACATGTTTTCAGCAGGTCAGATCTAAGCTTTTACACAGAGACGATAAGCCTCATAAGCCTTTAGGAAGCCTTGCATCATCTGCAGGATCTTCTCTATGAAGGTTTCGTCAGAAGGACAGAGACCTCGTCATCTGTCAAATGACTGTTGACTGAATGTTTAGGTTGGAACATCAACCCAACTTCAAGGAACTAGCGGCAATGAAGGCAGACTGTTGCGTCACCTCATGCTCTTATGACATCACTGATGATGTCACAATTGCTCTTATTTTATTTATTTAGAAGTTTATTTCAGGGACAACGCACAAAAAACATTAATCTCAGGAGAGAAAAGATGCATTGCACTAGATTATAGCTTTTGCTATTTTACATCTCCAGTCCCTTGTTCATACAATTTAAAACAATACAATAATAATCAACAATGTAAAACAATAGTATAAACACTCACACGAACATATAGACATATAGTTAAACTTTAAACCTATGGTTTAAACACTATAAAACAAAAATAAAATAGAGAGTTCCGCTTTGTATCAAAAGAGTTCGGCTCTATGTTGATACGTTTTCACATTACAAGTAAAAAAGGTCTCACAGACGGTGCGACGTGCATGCGAGCGTCCTCTCTCCGTGCGAGTGTGCGAGTCACGTCACTGTGTGCTGATTTACTGATCCATTTACTGGGAGCAGTGGGCAGCGTCCAGTGTCCAATGAGATATAGCAGCGGTACTTGGTGCATGTCTTTTAAACACTATAAAACAAAAATAAAATAAAATAGAGAGTTCCGCTTTGTATCAAGAGAGTTCGGCTCTATGTTAATACGTTTTCACTCTACAGGTAAAAAGGTCTCACAGACGGTGCAACGTGCATGCGAGCATACTTTACAAGTGAAAGGACATTAAGGATGTTAGGGGTACCCTACTGAAAGTGGGAACAGAATAGATTAGCTAGCAACTGTCCTTTCAGGTGAGCTTTGAAGGTGTCATTTGAGCTACACCTCCTCATCTCTTCTGACAGACTGTTCCACTGAGTTATTGCTTTTACAGAGAAAGATGAGTGTCCAAACACAGTGTAGCGGAACGGTTTAACGCAATCAAGTGCTGACACTAGCGTTCTTGTAGCTCTGATGGGATTTGTAGGACGAATGTGCACAAAGTCGCACAGTGGAGGAGGTGCCAACCCATTAATGATTTTGTAGATCATACATGAGTCTGCTAGTTGTCTAAGGCAGTGGTTCTCAAATGGGGGTCCGCGAAAAGTTTTCAGCTAATTTTTTTTTTTTTTTTTTTTTAAATGCTACATGTTACTTATTCCTTCTCAAACTACTTCCTACATGGTGCTAGTCTATCAAAATATCTTGGCTGTCATTGATTGTGTTGCATAGTGGCTTAATGTACTGTTGACAAATTGTGATATTGCAAGTCGCTTTGGACAAAACAAAAGCGTCTGCTAAATGACGTAATGTAAATGTAATGTAATAAAAAAAAATATATAGATATATATATTTTTGCAAAATCTTCATAGTTCAACGAAAATAGTTTATGCTTTAAATCTAAAATGATTCATGGATTACATTCTAATAACAAACCTATCAAATTAAAAGTCAAGCACGTTACCGTGGAAACAATTAAGCTTAGCCCAAAATCACAAATCAGAATGAGGGGGTCCCCGGTATATTTTCTATCTTGTCAGGGGTCCTTGGCTGAAAAACATTTGAGAACCTCTGGTCTAAGGTGTTCAAAGCTCAGTAGCCTATGTTTCTCAAGTATCTTACAACGGTGGAAGTGCATAGGCTTTTTGTCTAAAGTTTTTAGGGTTTGCTTATACAAGGAAACAAGAGGTCTTGTAACTGATTCACTAGCTTGTCCCCAGCATGTGATACAGTATGCCATGTGGGAGAGGATCATAGCGTGCATTAATGTCTTGGCTGCATCTAAGGAGAGACAGTTTCTGATGTGTCTAAAATTAACTATGTTGTACTTTAATGTTTTAACCATTTTTTTTACATGGCTCTTAAAGTTTAAGTTGGAGTCTAGTACCACACCAAGATATTTAAAGTCAGAGACTGCGTCAACCTTGACACCTTTGATCAAGATGTCCGCTGTTGGAGCCATCTTCCTGGGTTTCTTATGGAAGAACATAGCTTTTGTTTTAGACACATTGAGACTTAGGCCTGACTCTTCTAGCCATTTTGTGATACTCTCCAACACAGTTGTTAACTTAGCAGCTGCTAGCGCAGCTGTAGCTGCATAGGTCCAGACAACAGTGTCGTCAGCATACATCTGAAGATGATGACATCACTGATGATGTCACAATGCCTATGACGTCATCAGTGATGTCACAATGCACGTAACATCACTGATGACATCAATTCCGCGACAAAAATCGCAGAGCCCACTTTCTCCCTTTTAGTTATGATGATGATGATTTTTGCTCTGTGCGGATTTGCTATCTTACCGTATGCTATGTTTCATACTTATACTTGTACTTGTGCAACCGGAGTGACAATACATTTCTTGAATCTTGAATCTATCAGATTCCACAAGGCGGACGGGCCAATCAGAGAACTGCCTCGTAGTTCCTGGGGTGCCAGTTCTTCTTCTTCTAGTTTCAGATTCAGATTAATTTATTAAGGACTGCACAACAAAGTTGGAAGAATTGGCTTTCGGTACAGCAATTGTTAAGCACATGAATATTGTGTCAGCATGAGAAATTACAGTACATAGACAGACATATGGCAACATAAATACAGAACATTCAACATATACATTGCTGGAGAGGTATACAGTGAGATTTCAGAGGTGAGTGGAGTTCAGAAACCTGATGGCAGTGGGGAAAAAACTGTTTTTGAATCCGGTTGTTTTGGTGGAAATGGATCTGTAGCACCATCCAGAGGGCAACAGTTGGAACAGGTGATTGGCTGGGTGAGATGGGTCAGAAACTATTTTTTGTGCTCTTGTGATTGTCCGTTTGTGGTAGAGAGTGTCTAGTGATGGGAGTGGGGTACCTATGATTTTTGAAGCTTTTTTTATTATTCGTTTTTATTGTTGCGTGAGTGACTGTCCAAATTGCCGTACCAGATGGTTATGGATGAGGTGAGGATGCTTTAAAGGCTGGCTGTATAGAACTGGAGGAGCAGATTGCATTTTACTTTGAATTTTCTGCCGGAGGTGAAATAGTCTTTGATTGGCCTTTTTGATTATGTGACCGGTGTTATTGTCCCATTTGAGTTATGTTGCTGATGTGGGTGCCCAGGAATTTGTAGTTGACATCGTAACCGGCCAATCAAGAATGCCGCTGGCAAAACAGTAATGGCTGTCTCCACGGCTCTCCGCCTCGAGCAGTAATGTCAACGCTTGTCGAGTTTAAACAGCCATAAGTGCAGTTATTGCAGAAAATTCAACAACAATCAAAAAACAACAGGAGTATGCTCTCTCTGCATAAAATAACTTTTCGTCGTTCTACCGAGTGGATTTGGATTTGACTGGATCTGACCCTGATTGGCTGCAGGACTGGCTACACTTCCACCCACTGAAATGACTGTGCACAGCGCAGAGTCCAGACGGATCCACAGAACCAAACAGAATCATGTGAGTTCACGGATCTGGATGCATTTAACCAGCCTATGGCCCTGCAGATGAAATAAGGCTTCCTAAAGGGGTTGTTCTCAAGATTCAAGATTTTTATTGTCACTCCATGGTACAAGTATCACGTGTGAAATTCTTGTGCTGTGGACTCCGTTTACAACATAGTACAAACAGGGCATATGAGTGCAAAAACAACAAGAGACACAACACGCAATAAGGCAGTAGAGTGATAAGACAAGTCAGAGACAGTGGCATATTCACTGCACATAGGTGCACATGTCATGTGCATACTTTAGACGTGCTTAAACATTTTAAATTCGACGTATTTGACGTACAGGTGCAAATAGCATATACCTAATTAAACATACAATTAAACATTAGACATACATAATGGTAGCAGCTACAGTACGGTACAGTACAGCTACTACACTATTTGTGTATGTTAAGGAGTCTCGTGGCCTGCGGGAAGAAACTGTCCCTCAAGCGATTTGTGCGTGCTTTTGGGACCCTGTATCTCCTCCCTGAGGGTAACAGGGAGAACAGGCTGTTGTGGGGGTGGTTTGTGTCTTTGATGATCTTCAGGGACCTCCTGAGGCACCGCTGGTTATACAGTTCCTGCAGTTCTGGCAACTCACATCCTGTTACGTGCTGGGCCGCGCGTCTCACCCTTCGTAGCGCCTTCTACTCCTTGTATAGACGAGGCTTATCATATATATACTGTATATATGATAAGCCTCATCTATAGCTTATCTTCTCTGTGTAAGCTTAGATCTGACCTGCTGAAAACATGTGTCAGAAAAGACAAACATGACTCCGTGCCTTGTACTATACTCACACTCCTCAGGCTCATCATTAAGAACTCTATCCTGAAATATTGGCATGTCTCTGCCAGAGAACCAGTCCTCACCCAGCATAACCCCTCATGACCTCACTCTCAACGATGGGTGTACAAGTTTGCCTTCGATGCCGACAACCAAAATATGTGTTTGCCATTCTCCCGAGTGGATTTGGGTTTGACTGGATCCAACGCTGATTGGCTGAAGGAGTTGTCTGTCAAGGCAAGTACACCCGCCAAAAGCTCCGCCCACTGCGATACACTGGGAGAAAGCTTGGGGCCAGATACACCATGCTATTCAATAGCAGACTGTCATTATTTTCACAACCACTAGAGGTCTCTAGTCTGTAACGTTACACCTATCTAGAAACAAAATTTTGGTTCACAAACGTTGAGATTCAATGTATCCGTGGTTTGTTTGCAGAAACATTTTATTCCAGCGAGTGGGCTGAAAAAAGACTAAATAAATAAATACAAATGACACAAATCTATATGGCGGGGGTCAGATGGATTCATTCGCAGATGCTTGAAGGTCTTGAAACACTTGGTAAACTGGAAACGCTGGGCGCTTGGTAAGCTGAATCTGCAAAAGGGAAATTTAGAACTGGGAGCTGCTGCAAAGTTGGCCGTAAGGTGAATTTACGAGCAACTACCGAGGGCTGGCAGATCCAGAACTGACACTTAATAGCTCTTGAACATAACATCATATTGCAATATGACATCATCGGTGAGATATTTATTTATTTATTTATTTAGCACATATTCAAACATACAAAAATACTGATAAGTTATCAACAAGACAATAAATGTGCAAAGTAGAGGCAGGAGACCCGCAAGGGCCTATACGAGGCCTCTACTTGTATAACAACATAAGTAGAAATAAAATCAGCAAGTATGAAATAAAATTAAAATTTAACGAACAAAAAGAAAGTAAAGAAGAAGAGATAAAAACATGTATGCAGATAAGAGATATTATTGATTTAACAGGGTTTTTTTCATTCTTGATTTAAGAATAGGCAATGATTGACAGGTTCTGATTGAAGGGGGGGTGGAATTCCATAAGGATGGACCTCTATACCTAATGTTAAATTGACCTAGATATGACATCATCAGTGGAACCATCAATGAGTGACATACTGAGGCATCATCACCGCGGCGTCAATGTAGTTATGACATCATCTAACACACATTTTGGGGGTAATACAACTTTCCCCCCCCCCCAAAAAAGCTGCTAAATGGTTGGGCGGTCGGTCGGTCGGTCCGTGGATTTAAACCAACAACCTTCAGCAGAGGAGGGGAGGAATCCCCTGCCTGCCTTCCTGAGGAGGAATTATCTGTCTTTATGGATTTATTGTAGAGATTTATTGTTTTACACTGATGGTCTTTAGCTTACAGTGAATAAATGACGGGTGTCTGCTGCAGTAAAATCATATAAAACCTGTAATAATTCTGATTGACTGTAGTATTTGTGTTTTCAAGTGTTTGATTAATGTTATATTGATGTTGCATTCCTTCCTGTCATGACATTTAGCCTATTTCTTTCAATTTAAGGTAAAAAAAAAAGATCTTTCTAAAATTAAGGCTAAAGTGTGTGTGTGTGTGTGTGTGTGTGTGTGTGTGTGTGTGTGTGTGTGTGTGTGTGTGTGTGTGTGTGTGTGTGTGTGTGTGTGTGTGTGTGTGTGTGTGTGTGTGTGTGTGTGTCTGTCTGTCACGGGGCAACATGAATGGGACTATTATTTACTTTACTTTATTGTTTATTTGGACAGGACAATGCACATTAAAAGACAGTTATACACGTACAGAATCATCCATACGGGACAACGGTAAAAGTGTCGGGGTTAGCCGAAGCTAATTTTCACCCTCAGAACACATGTTTTTATTATCAGGTGTATGGTTTTGGACTGTTGTCATGGTTATTTTATACTGGAATGGGAATGATCAAAGTGGCTGTGGCAGACTTATGCATTTGAACTTGGACTCGAACTTGGGGAACGTGCCACTAGGGGAGGATGTTGTGTTTTCTCCCTGCTACAGGTGCCATGACCCGGAAGGCTGCAACGAGATTGGTGGCAGAGGGTAGGCTATAAATGCAGGAAGTTTGCAGGGGCAGCTCTCTCTTCCTTCTGCCTGATCTACGCCACGCCGAACCACACGGATTGCCAAGACGCATACGTGGTCACCGCCGCAGAGCAGCCACCGGCACCACGCCACGGTCCTCCCCGCCTGTCCTCCCGTCCTTGGTGCTACATTGGCCCACATCGTCCAGCCACCCGAGACGCACGTCTGACGTCTGATCCAGTTGTGGATGACTACGCTTGCTAGGCCGCCTAAAAGGAACGGTCTTCCCATGTCTGCAATCTGATTTAGGCCTGGGTGATCAGCAGTGTTGGGGGTAACTCATTACAAAAGTTACATGTAATATATTACTTTTAGCAGTAACTCAGTAATATAACTTATTACTTATAGGATTTCAGTAATATTATACCAGTTACTTTGTCAAGTAACTCTTACAAATTGAGTTAATTTTTTTTAAATCAAAGCACATATTTAAATAAAGATACAATCATTTCCTAATCAAACTGTCTGTTTTATGCAAATAAGCACTATAGATGACAATAACAAAGGAAAAGAATAACATTTAGAATGTTGGATTGTTTACACTGACTTCAAGGTGGTTGACATCATTTTTCAGGATGGTTCTGGGGCAGCGATGTCATTCAGCTGCTGCTGTTATTTTGGTAAAAGTAATGCAAAAGTAGTGTAATAAGTAACAAGTTACTCTACACAGACAGTAATATTGTAAAGTAACGTATTACTTTAAAATGAAAGTAACTAGTAATATGTAATATATTACATTATGAAAGTAACTTGCCCAACACCGGTGATCGGAGACGGGATGGAGCCGTGCTGTGCTGTCCGGAGTGTGCTGCTGTGCGCGGCGTCGCTGGGCGCTTCCTCCTCCATCTGGACACACCATTGACTGTAAAAATATGGACGTCGTTATCCCATTGAATTTCTTCTCCCTGCCGGAGTTCAAGTCATAAACGACCTGGACGTTGCTATTTTGGTTTTAGTGCGAAGGTGGGGGTTGAGAGGGTGGAGCGTGAGATGAGCACCGATTAGCATAACCTATGGGGGTGATCTTACATGCTGACAAACACGCCCACGCCAGTGACAAACACGCCCACGCCACTGGGCGTGTTTGTCACACGCCAGTTCTCTTCAAGCTAACTGAAGCTAGGTCAGACTGCTAGCAAGCTAGCTAACAGGCTACATCCAGGCCATCCACTTTTGTTCTCCTTGCTCCGGTCGGGACCGTGAGGAGGTCGTCGTTCCACATTCACGTTACGTTTAAATGAACACGAAACTACAATAAAAGTTTAACCAAAGATGTATCTGATATTGATATTATCGCTATTATAACGTACTAAGCATATAGTGGGCAATTGCAGAATTATGGCATAAGAAGAATAATGTATAACCCCATATTGTAACTTTTTCATGTCATTCCCTGAATGACATGATTTTATTTTACCCCTACAGCAGTGTTTATCTTGGGTGAGTGTGACACTGTGGCGTGCTGCAAGGTCTTGCGGATCAGCTTCAGGTGGACTGGTCTTCGCTCTCCCGTCCACTAGCTGCAGATGTCATCATCAACGTCATCATCATCATCGAAGTCTTTATCCACGTTATTGATGATTATTTATAAAAAAATCTCATTGTGTAAATATTTTGTGAAAGCACCAATAGTTAGAGAAGGAAACCTCTCTTTGCATCTTATTTTGGTTGGTGTTTTAATAAAAGTACTTGTGATCCCTGAGCCCTGCCTCAAGTGGCCATTTGAGGAATTACAGCTTAAACAAACACTTCCGCAAACTTCAAGGGAAAGTGGGAGGCGTTGGGGCTCGGTTCACACTGGAAATGTAAAGAAAAAGTTTAAATCAGATATTGTACAGTTATTCACCTTATGTAGCCCCGCCCACTTGACCCATGTTGTGTTACGACTTCCTGTTCAAAACGCCATCTGTTTTGCCTGTTCAAACCTAGTCTGACTCATTGGCTGCTCTTAGGGGTCTGCACACCTTAAAGGAACACTCTGTCCATTTTCAACCAGCTTTGTATCATTAGAACATGAGTAGTATATCAGAAAACTGTAAACGGTTTAGAAGTCTGTCATTTAATTTGACAGTTATTGAGTGTTAAAGTGTGGACCAGTGACATCACTGGTCCACACTAACTCAAATTAATAACTCATTAACTCAAATCAACTCTCAATAACTGTCAAACTATTCATCATTCATCTAGTTTGACAGTTATTGAGAGTTGACTTGAGTTAATGAGTTATTAATTTGAGTTAGTGTGGACCAGTGATGTCACTGGTCCACACTTTAACACTCAATAACTGTCAAATTGAATGACAGACTTCAAAACCGTTTACAGTTTTCTGATATACTACTGATGTTCTAATGATACAAAGCTGGTTGAAAATGGGCGGAGTGTTCCTTTAAGTTCCCTCAGCTCAACACGAACACAATATAATACAGTAGTACTGTCACAGGAAGTGGAAACACAATAGGAAGTAATTGGCTGACCCCTGCGTTGGATCATGAGGTGAATATTGCAGTTCGGGTTCGCGCGTACGTGCGTGCATGTGTGTGCATTTGTGTATGTGTTTGTGCGTGCGTCTGTGTTTGTGCGTGGGGTGTGCGTGCGTGTGGTAAGTGTTACAGGTTATTGTGTGGTGTGTGTGTGCATGGGAGGTACTCATATCTGTGAGGTGTTACAGGTTATTGTGTGGTGTGTGTGCATGGGAGGTACTTGACTGAAGTGTTGAAGTGTGAAGCTGTTCTGTGTCTGCTGCTTTGACGTAAAGTAAAGACGTAAAAGAGAAGAAACGAGGAAAAGAAGAAGTGAGAAATGAAGAAGTCGAAACAGACGAAAGAAGACTATAATGAGGAAAAAGAAGGAAGGGGATGAAGAGAAGAGATAAGAAGCGCGGTGGCTTCCATCTTGTTTCTTCTCTGTCACCTGTCTCCATGTAAACATTAACCAGCTAGCGGCCATAAAGCAGCAGTTTATGGAAAGTCTGATGATGGCGGTGGGGTCGTAAATGCCGGAGCCTTTTCATCTCCCGCTGGCCAGCCGCCTCTTCTCGCTCACCTTGACACAATTTTTGCATCAGGCTCGACTTTAACCCCCAAACTTCAAGCACGCCTCCAAGACAATAAGCTGCGGTGTGCGCTGTAGCTAGCTTGTATGTAAGCTAGCTGAGATGCACCGGCGACATAGGCAGCGCGCTTAGCGCTTTGTTGTCGGTTGTCAGTCAAGTTAAGATAAGATAAGATAAGATAAGATAATCCTTTATTCGTCCCAGAAGGGGAAATCTCAGTGCTACAGCAGCAGTGGACAGGGTTAAAAAAGAGACGGCAACATAATAGCACGTATAGAGACAGTCCGCATGTCTGGGAACGCCCACAAAATGTTAAACGGCTGGCGCGCGAGTGGGGTAAAACCGCCGATATATCTCATGGGCTGACTCACCAAAAGACGGTGCTGCGACTCTAAACTACATGTTTGGGGGTTCTAGAGCAGAACACAAGACGTCTGCTCAGATGTGCGTTTACTGCGGTGGTTAAATCCCCGATCGTGTCTGCCTGGGCTGGGCTATCAGCTCAATTCTAACTTTGCTGAATGGATAGAACGGGGGTTTTGCACCCCACCCTGACCACGCCCCCAGCCAGGCTGAGCCAGCTATTGTGGGCATTCCTAGAGCCTGTATGGGCATTCCCAGACATGCGGACTGTCTCTATAGTCAACAACAGTAAAAACAGAATATAGCAAATTGCATTAAAAAGTAAAAAAATGACATTAGAAAGTGCTAGATAAAAGTGCATTTAGTAGCCAATTGAGCCAAATGAGAGCAGCAATTTAAACCATTGTTCACTCAGGAGTGTACAGAATTAAAAAGTCTAACAGCCGCTGGGAGGAAAGAACTCAGAAAACGCTCCCTCGCACACTTTGGGTGGACTAGTCTGTTAGTGGTGAGGGAGCTCTCCAGGGCTGTCACAGTATCGTGCAGAGGATGGGAGTCAGGCGCGGACTGCATAATCGGGCACGTCGGGCAAATGCCCGGTGGCCTGGCCTAGCCTGGTCTGGCCTGGCCTGCAATTTATTTTTTATTTTTTTTGTGTGCCCGCAGTCGGGCCACTCACTGAACAGCAGGCCAGGTGCCGTCTACTGGTTTACTAGTGGTTTTATTACTTTATTCAGGGTTAAAGTGGGTGCATCTCATTGTAAAATAGGACTCGGCCCAAATTGGGCTTCAAACGGCCCAAATTGGGCTTCAAACGGCCCAAATCTGGCTTCAAACGGCCCAAATCTGGCTTGAAACGGCCCAAATTAGGCTTCAAATGGCCCAAATTTTTTGCCGGTGCCCTTCGGACGACGGCACGCGCGTCGGCCCGTAACGGCCTGGCCTGCTTGGTATCTAATGCCCGGCCTGAATTATGATCCCAGTCCGCCCCTGATGGGAGTTGTTCTCCATCAGAGAGGCCAGTTTTGCTCTCATCCGCCGCACACCCACCACCTCCACTGAGTCCAGGCAGCAGCCTATTCACCTTATGTAGCCACGCCCATTTGACCCGGAACTGTGGCTGTCCTACGACTTCCGGCCAAAAAAAAAAAAAAAAAACGCCGGCAGCGCCAATATCATCTAATTCAGCAGCGCCGCTTGGCGGAGTGAGGAAGGGAGTGCAATAATAAGAAGAAGAAGCTTACGGCTAGCAGTAGTGGCAGTAGTTAGTATTAGCAGCAATAGTAACGGTAAACGTTGTGTACATTTTAAAATGGATAACGTCGTCAATATATGGGCGCATACGTCTTCAACACTGCTGCAGTCGGATGGAGATAGCGTACCGCACCCGTCAACTATTAGCGACTGGGACGATGACATGCGAAAATGGCCACAAATAACCTACGGGGATATCTTCAATTATTTTGTGCTGGCGACCCGGGCTCTAGTGCTGCAGCAATCGCACACGGCTTTTAATCGTTTTATCTTGTTTTTATGTTTTACGTTTTATGTTTCTGTGTCTTCAGTGGTTACGTTAACTTTGCCATCTGCACTCTGGGGAAAAACACGCTCACTCTGGACAATACCAGCTAGCTACGTCAGCTAGCTTAGCTTCTTTCCCCCACGCCGAGTGGAACAGAGCTCGGCTACCCAGGAACCCTCCATTAAGAGCCTGATGATCCGAGAAACCTCTGGATGAGCCGAAATCGCAACGTTCCGGGTTGTGAAAGGACAGAGCTCGGTGATTCTGGAACCCTCCACTTAGAGCCGGAGGATCCGAGAAATCTCTGATGGTGTTTTGGTGTGGCGGGCTAGCATAGCTAGGCACCTCCAGGATAATTCCTACCAACTGGGAGACCAAGCTAGCCTAGTCTCTTCAAGCCAGCTCGGCTGCTTTTTGCCCCACAAAGGGCCAGCTCGTCGGACAACGGTGGGCCCTGCGTCGGGGATTATTGATGCTGCGATACGGCAGCTTTCTGTGATATTAGGAGCTGCTTGCCCAAAGCTAATCTGCTAGCTTCTTCGGGCTGGCCGCGTATCTTGACCGTGTCCCTCTGCCTTAAGCTAGCTAGCTTGCTAGCGCCGGGGCCCAAGGACGCACACCACAGAGCCACTGACCAATTTCAGCACCCAGAGCTGAGGCCACATTGTCCACCCCTGCATTTCATTCACATGATACGTTTAGGGAGAGCCTGAGCCACTTGAAGCTGCCTGTAGGAAGCCTGCTCTACAAATGTTTCAACGCTCAGCCAAGAGAAGAGCCACCCCAGCCAGATTCCCTTCCACATGGTGAGCATGATGTTCCCACCACCTGCCAGAAGTGTCTGTTATTTTACAGTACCTTCATTGCACTTGACCTGACCAAGTCTGCATCACTGGAGCACATCACCAAAGAGCAGAGTGCCTCACACATGTGGTATGATGCTCGCAAAATTCGCATCACTGCTAGCTCAGCCAAGAGGGTTCCAGTCAGAGCCATTCCTGAGAAGTTCCTGCAGGAGCACCTCTACCCCAGGTTCCATGGGAATGCAGCTACACGATATGGGAAGGAGAGTGAGCTGGTAGCTTCCCAGTGGCTGGAAGGCTGTGGCTACTCTGTCAGTGGCAGAGGCACTGTGGTCAGTGTAGAAGAGCCATGGCTGTCGGCAAGTCCTGACGGAGTGTTGAACACTGAGGAACTGTTAGAGATCAAGTGTCCAGTCTTGGGAAAATATTTTGAGTCTCTGGAAGACCTCTTCAGCAGCAAGACCTCAGATGTAAAGATGGTGGATGGGGAATTCCAAATCCAACCACACGGGCCACCTGGCTATTACAAAATGTGAAAACGTATTAATATAGAGCCGAACTCTCTTGATATAGAGCGGAACTCTCTATGGCTGTGAGTCACAGGAGAACGACGCTCGCACGCACGTCGCACCTTTTTTTTTGCTTGTAAAGTGAAAACGTATTAATATAGAGCCGAACTCTATTTTATTTTTGTTTTATAATGTTTAAACCATATGTTCAAACCCACATCACCCTCCTTGCTAGGCGAAGAGGCTAGTACCAGCCCCGACTAGGCAAACTGCTAGCGGATAGCAGTTTTGGTTTATTGTTCTATTTTAATTATGAAAGTGTTTTGATATGCTGTTGATTTCTTTCTTATTATTATTTTTTCTCTTTGTGTGCTATGCATTGCTGCTTGTCTTTCAATGATTTTTTTGTAGAGCACCTTGGATTGCCTTTGTGTGTGAAAGGTGCTATATAAATTTGACTTGACTACATGCAGGTGCAGCTGGGCATGTTCTGCACAGGGCTGAGAGCAGCAAAGCTGCTCATCTGGACCCCATCCCAGCAAGCCTTGATCAGTGTCACATATGATGACAATTTCTGTGCTGCGATTGTGTCTAGGCTAAAGGCTTGCTATTTTAAACATATGCTGCCTCGTATTGTGGATGATTTTCAGGCAGGCAGCTTGTTATTGAGCGACAGGTACATGCAGCTTTGTGAAAGCTAGATCCAAACTGTTAATTCTGCTCTCTAATTCACCCTCTCCCATCTTTTTGAGTGTTCAGTATTTTTTCCTTTTCTGTATCGATTTCGCCACTTTAACTTGAACCAACTTTAACTTCACACTGCAACCTCAGAGATCTGGTCACTCATGAAGATTAAATTACTGACCCCCCCCCCCCCCCCTTCTTTTTATGTGCTCAACTTATCACATTGCACTCAATGTGATAAGTTGAGCAAGTAAGTAATTTAATCTTCATGAGTGACCAGATGTCTGAGGTTGCAGTGTGAAGTTAAAGTTGGTTCAAGTTAGGAAGCTGCACGATATTGGGGAAAAACAGACATTGCAATATATTTGGTTTCTGCGATATATATTGCGATATGAAAAAATACACGATTTTCACCAAATGACTTGATTGGCTCATCACGCCTTGTCCCTTTTAAGAAGGTAGTGGGTAACCTGCATGGATGTGACGTAGTAGCAAGTGTTTTTAGCTGCAGCCAGACTGATTGGCAGGATGCTAGTGTGCTAAGTATCAAGCAGCAATAAAGTTATAGCCTGACGTGTTCAAGTTAATTTGCCTTATTCTTTGACATTGCATGTCCTGCAATGTGACTATTGCGCATGTGCACATTGCGGTGACGATGCTGAAACGATATATTGTGCAGCTCTAGTTCAAGTTGTATGTTTGTATGTATGAGAGTTGCCGAAGTTATTTCATTGTTGAATGCTGTTACCATTAATTAACTTTGTCCATTGTACATGTATATCTTTTTTTGAATAACAAGTAAACACATTTACCCCTCCAAAAAACTGACTGCCCATGTAAATTGATCCTTCCCTTGGACGTAATACAAAGTAACTTTCCTATTGTAAATCTGTGATATTATGGTATGGTATGTTCCTTGTCTAGGTGATGCAACACAAAATAGCACTGACAGCAGGACTGAGGGGGAAAATCCACAATGTATTTAATTGGTGGACAATATGCAGCACAAACAACAATATCCTAATCTACACTTCCTGGCCTGGTTAAATGAAAGTATATATTACATACATGTTTGGACAGAGTGGACAGTTTAAGATAGGTTTTCAAAATTCTGACTGTGGACCTCCCTCCAGACAAAGCTTGGAAAAAGGAGCCCCCCTCACTCATTCCAGGATACCTATGGGTAAACCCAGCCTTCAACGTGACATCACAGGCTATGCCATAGTCTACATCGTTTCACGTCTGCCTTGAAAATTCCCGAAACATGAGTGCATATTCACAATTATATATTATTAATATATTCACATTGACAAGTAAATAAGTTGAAGCTTGCAGTGAAATACTATTTGTTTCACCAAATAAATGGAAATTAATACAGGTTTGGACAACGGTAGTTATTTACACAATATACAAAAGGTTTGGAGATGAAGACAAGCTCGATCCTGTTGCTGCTACTCTGACAACTATACAGATAATTTCCCAAAAATTAGAATATCATGGAAAGAACATGGATGACCGTGGGCTTCAGCGGATTGTCAAGCAAAGACGATTCAACGGCTGAATTGAAATGAACGGCTCCACAGCACTCAGACCGCAGCTGCGGGCGATGTTCAACGCATTCTTGCTCTAAAAACAGTTTTCGCTTAATCGAATTATTGTAGCACCCTTTGACGGAACATGGCGTGCTGCTCGGCATTGTCGACGATAACGTTATCTAACCTGGCGGCTAACAGTGGATACTCCGCTTGCTTGTAGTGTAGTAGGCTACGTTCTTTGTTTACTGCTAGCGCTGCACTGACTCTCTTCTTCGGCGTTGTTTGTATTTTGGCGCCGTGACCACCGGAAGTGTTAGGTGGACCCCGGAAGAAGTTGGCCCACTGTTAGGTCTGAACATAAGGTGAATAGGACAGAGCTGGCCTTACACACCCACCACCTCCACTGAGTCCAGGCAGCAGCCTAAAGGACAGAGCTGGCCTTACACACCCACCACCTCCACTGAGTCCAGGCAGCAGCCTATAGGACAGAGCTGGCCTTACACACCCACCACCTCCACTGAGTCCAGGCAGCAGCCTATAGGACAGAGCTGGCCTTACACACCCACCACCTCCACTGAGTCCAGGCAGCAGCCTAAAGGACAGAGCTGGCCTCTCAGACACACCCACCACCTCCACTGAGTCCAGGCAGCAGCCTAAAGGACAGAGCTGGCCTTACACACCCACCACCTCCACTGATCCAGGCAGCAGCCTATAGGACAGAGCTGGCCTTAAGGTGCTCTTATGCTCGAGCAAAGCTCCGTGGGGGTGGGGCCCCGCGAGTCTCCGTGAGTCACCGTGCAGACCTCGCGCTGGGGCAGATGCCATTATACTCAGAAAGTGATCAGCATGTATTGTGTGCATTGTACAACGGTGAAAACAGCCCGTGAAAAGTCGCAATGAAACTCTGTGCAGTACTGAGTGCGCTTTCACTCTCAAACGACCGCACATCAGCACATGAAGGACTCACCAAACTTGTTTTTACTGAAAGCCGTTTTTACTACTCAGCCCTGATAGCCTAGTACTCTGTGCTGCTTTTAATCTCTCTCAATAATGCTCTCAACACAACACATTTACTTGGTGAAATGACTAAAAACGAACAGTTGCAAATCTAAGTTTATAGCCTACCACATGGGTCAAGAAATGTGGCGAAAACACAGCTCAGTGTTCAGGGCTCAATGGTTTAAATGCAGCCATGTTTGGAGAGAAGCTCGCGCTGTTAGAAAAAAAATCAGGCAGAACGCGAGCGGCCGCTGGAGCTAGCGCTTAACCACGCCCAACAAATTTACATCATATGACGCGCCCGCCCCTCGCTCCACCCACGCGCCCTTCACGGCAGGGTGAGCATAATTCAGCCTTTACACACCCACCACCTCCACTGAGTCCAGGCAGCAGCCTATAGGACAGAGCTGGCCTTACACACCCACCACCTCCACTGAGTCCAGGCAGCAGCCTATAGGACAGAGCTGGCCTCTCAGACACACCACCTCCACTGAGTCCAGGCAGCAGCCTATAGGACAGAGCTGGCCTTACACACCCACCACCTCCACTGAGTCCAGGCAGCAGCCTATAGGACAGAGCTGGCCTTACACACCCACCACCTCCACTGAGTCCAGGCAGCAACCTATAGGACAGAGCTGGCCTTACACACCCACCACCTCCACTGAGTCCAGGCAGCAGCCTATAGGACAGAGCTGGCCTTACACACCCACCACCTCCACTGAGTCCAGGCAGCAGCCTATAGGACAGAGCTGGCCTTACACACCCACCACCTCCACTGAGTCCAGGCGGCAGCCTATAGGACAGAGCTGACCTTACACACCCACCACCTCCACTGAGTCCAGGCAGCAGCCTATAGGACAGAGCTGGCCTCTCAGACACACCCACCACCTCCACTGAGTCCAGGCAGCAGCCTATAGGACAGAGCTGGCCTCTCAGACACACCACCTCCACTGAGTCCAGGCAGCAGCCTATAGGACAGAGCTGGCCTTACACACCCACCACCTCCACTGAGTCCAGGCGGCAGCCTATAGGACAGAGCTGACCTTACACACCCACCACCTCCACTGAGTCCAGGCAGCAACCTATAGGACAGAGCTGGCCTTACACACCCACCACCTCCACTGAGTCCAGGCGGCAGCCTATAGGACAGAGCTGACCTTACACACCCACCACCTCCACTGAGTCCAGGCAGCAGCCTATAGGACAGAGCTGGCCTTACACACCCACCACCTCCACTGAGTCCAGGCAGCAGCCTATAGGACAGAGCTGGCCTTACACACCCACCACCTCCACTGAGTCCAGGCAGCAACCTATAGGACAGAGCTGGCCTTACACACCCACCACCTCCACTGAGTCCAGGCAGCAGCCTATAGGACAGAGCTGGCCTTACACACCCACCACCTCCACTGAGTCCAGGCAGCAACCTATAGGACAGAGCTGGCCTTACACACCCACCACCTCCACTGAGTCCAGGCAGCAACCTATAGGACAGAGCTGGCCTCTCAGATCAGCTTGTCCAGGCTCTTCCTGTCCGTGGCTGAGATGCTGCTGCCCCAACCGCTTGTATCTTTGAGTTGCGTCAAGCAGCACAGAGCAGATCGAGCTGGGCAGGAATTCACGAGAATAATAAAATAAAACATCCTGTCGATTTTCAAAATAAAACCTGTTACTGTTCAAGAGAGAAACAGTCACACATTTTGCTTTCTATAATAATGCAACCCTGAATTACTTGCTTCCATTATTTTGGTAGCTACTTAGGTTCAAATTAACTTAGTGAGTTGGTTTGAAATTTTTGTATCAATGAACTAAATTCAGTAATGTTCAGGTTATGGTAGCCCAATTGTTTTCATTGTTACATTGTAGCCTATAATTCAATAAAAATATTTTTGTAGACACCGACTGCCCAGCAAAAGTAGTTTAAACTAGTAAGTATATATATATATATATATGTCCTATCTCTCTCTCTCTCTCTCTCTCTCTCTCTCTCCCTCTCTCAAAAAGCGGGCGCGCGCGCGGGGGGGGGGGGGGGGGGTTTGCCTAGATTACAGTCTACCCACTTCTCCAGGGACCACACCACTGTGCTTAACCCATTGATACCTGATGCAGCATTTGCGGGCATATCCCTCATTTGTGTGCGTATCCCTTTAAGACCGCGAACCGCGTTAACGCGGTTTGCGGTCTTAAAGGGATACACACACAAATGCTGCATCAGGTATCAATGGGTTATATTAATGAATGAAGGGCGATGTTCGACTTTTATGATGCAATTTGTTGTTAACTGTATTTGTAGGCTAAATGGAGCGGTGTGCGCATTGCAGTATGGCTATCAATGCATTATGCGCACAATGTCTTTGATGTTGTTCTGCTCAGCATGGCCATGTTAACAGTATGAAAGAATGTTATTTAGTATGAAAAGTTAATTGCATTCATTGAAGCTCAACCCGTGTGTACAAAACTTTTCTTCTTGGTCATTATTATGAGTTTTGGCACACTGAATGACAGAACAACCAACATGATAGAGGAGGGGCTCTCTGCTCAATCGCCTGTGGAGTCGTAAATATCAAACATGTTTGATATGCCCGATTCACACTCGGGAAGAGCCCGACAAGTCAACAGCAGTCTTTGAACCCCAGACACTACAGGATAATGTATACAGATTATCGGCCCCCCGACGAGGCTCAAATCACGAGCACCCCCGAGATAGTCGGGGAGGGAGGGGGGAATCTTGGCCACAACCGGGCAAATTCTCGTCAGGTCTGGGGGAGGCATTAACCGGTGCGGCGTTCAGACACGGAATCTTTTACCGGAACGAAGCACCGGATCAGGTTCAGGTCCACTTTCACCAGTGCACGGGGGGCCTAGTCCTTCATGCGGCTGGCCCGGGTTCGGATCCTTTTGCCGCGTGTCATCCCCTCTCTCTCTCCCCCGCAGTCATCAATGGCCGAAGATCGGACCAGAGTGCAGGAGAGGCGGGCGGCTGGAGGGCAGGCTGGTTGTCGGCTGAGATGGGTGACTTATGGTCAGGGACGACTGGCTGAACATCAGCAGGAACACCCAACTGGAGGTCAGGCTGTAATTCAGCAGAGGAGGCAGCCTGAATTTCAGGACTGGGGTCCGGCGTCTGGAGTGCTGGACCAGAAGCCAGCGTCTGGAGTGCTGGACCAGAAGCCAGCGTCTGGAGTGCTGGACCAGAAGCCAGGGGCTGCAGTGTGGGACCAGAAGCCAGGGGCTGGAGTGCTGGACCAGAAGCCAGGGTCTGGAGTGCCGAGTCAGCTTCAGCAGTTATAGAACAATGAGGATCGGGGTATGGATGCAGGAAATGGGCAGCTGGAGATCCGGCTGGGCGTCAGCGGAGACGGCCGACCGGGGTTCAGTGGCGCCAGGCAGCTGAATCTCTGTGAGTCCGGTCAGCCGAATCCGAGTAGAATCACCCACTTCTGGAGTTTCTGTATGTTCACTTCTTCAGGGAGGCTATATGAGCTTGACACCCGTTCAATAGGAGGATCTCCGCATCTCGGCGACTACTGTGTTGGCCATGCATCGGATCCATGGCTGCCCCTTGAGCACCCTGACTTGCTTGTCGGGTTGCTTCCACCAACTCCTTCTGTCGGTCTGGCTCGGTGGGGTGTTGCTGACCCCCAGTGTTGGCGGAACCATGCCAGACGAGATGGTAGAATAGAAGTTTGCTCTCTCGCTTCCTGATTCATGGGTGTAGTCTCTCACCTTAACGTCCCTCTCCGATCCCAAGAACATCACACACGCTGTTGTGTGTCCACCAGCCTGGGGCTCCATGTTGTGTGTCGGCTTCACTGATAAAGGATGAGAATAACTGGAGAAGACGAGAGAGCTATGGTGTCGAGAGGGTGATCGTGTTGATGGGGACGTAACGCCCTTCCCATTGTGCTGCTCCTCACCCACCTTTCCTTCCATTAGGAATGATGTGATGTGTTTCAGCAGCTCTGCACGACCACGCTGTTTTCATCCTGATGGAGTTTGCTGGTGAGCCGTGTCACTAAAGCATTCTCCTCCTTCTCACTCCTGGAGAGAAAGTCGACAATATACTGCAACCATGACCCTTTAGGACTGAGAAGATCCCCCATGCTGTGATCTCACTGCACCTCTCTCTTCCTGTGTCAGTCAAGATTCACTGTTACATCTGTTGGAAAGGCAGCGAGGTTTTGAAATGATTCGCTGCTTTGTTTCAAATTTACGTTGAGATTGTACCTATCCTGGCCTGGATTCAGACTGGATTCAGACTGTACCTATCCTGGCCTGGATTCAGACTGGATTCAGACTGCCAAGACTGGATTCAGACTGTACCTATCCTGGCCTGGATTCAGACTGCAGAGACTGGATTCAGACTGTACCTATCCTGGCCTGGATTCAGACTGCCGAGACTGGATTCAGACTGTACCTATCCTGGCCTGGATTCAGACTGGATTCAGACTGTACCTATCCTGGCTTGGATTCAGACTATACCTATCCTGGCCTGGATTCAGACTGTACCTAACCTGGCCTGGATTCAGACTGGATTCAGATTGTACCCATCCTGGCCTGAATTCAGACTGGATTCAGACTGTACCTAACCTGGCCTGGATTCAGACTGTACCTAACCTGGCCTGGATTCAGACTGTACCTAACCTGGCCTGGATTCAGACTGTACCTATCCTGGCCTGGATTCAGAAACTAAATGGTAAATGGTAAAATGGCCTGCATTTATATAGCGCTTTTATCCAAAGCGCTTTACAGTCAGTAGGTACATTCACCCATTCACACACCGACGGCGGCAGGCTACCACGCAGGGTGCTGGCACACCGACGGGAGCAATTTGGGGTTCAGTATCTTGCCCAAGGACACTTCGACATGCAGACTGGAGGAGCCGGGAATCGAACCACCGACCTCTTTTATCCAAAGCGATTAGTGGACAACCCGCTCTACCTCCTGAGCTACAAGCTAAAATTCCAACGTTTTATTCTGGCCACTGGGTTGGAAATAAAGGGAATGTGAAGAGAAAGGGGAGGAGCATCGATGTGTCTCTGTCTCTGTAGGTCATTTGTAGTTTGGCTGCTGTCTTTGATGGCAGCCTTTGAAATGCAGCAGCGGTCTGTCATGCAAATACACTCACAGATAGGGAGGAGACGGGGGTGTCCTGCTCCAGGCCTGTCTTAACTGAACTGATGGACAGACGAGGGCCCTCATAATTACGCACGTGGTCATAATAATTATAACAATAATAATGGCCTATAAAGATTAGAAAGGAATAAAAAATAATTTAGTTGTTTCCCGAGTTAATAAGGAACTGAATTGAGGAAGGAGAGAGAGAGACAAAGAGAGAGAGAGAAAGAGAGACATAGAGAGACAGTGGGAGGGAGATAAGGGCAATAAAAGTCACCATGTGACTGCAACACACTTAACTGGCAGCTGATGGGGAGAGACCAGAGAGAGAGAGAGAGAGAGAGAGAGCAGGTGGAGCTCTGCACAGGTAGAGAAGAGAGACAGGCAGCTAGAAATAGTGAGCGATAGAGAGAGGTAGACAGGTAGAGAAAGGTAGAGAGAGAGAGAGAGAGAGAGAGAGAGGTAGACAGGTAGAGAGAGAGAGAGAGAGAGAGAGAGAGAGAGAGAGGTGGACAGGTAGAGAGAGGTAGAGCTTGGTAGGCAGTCTGGAGTCTCAGTATGCAGAGAGAGAGCCATCTCCTCCTGGTGTAAAGATGTATGTGAGCTACCTGCTGGATAAGGACCCGGCCATGTACCCTCATCAGAACGCCCGGGCGGGTCACCCCGGGCTGAACCTGGCCCCCCCACAGAGCTTCCACCCGGCCCCGCCGCAGTACAGCGACTTCGCCAGCTACCACCACCACGTCCCCGGGCTGAGCGGGGACCCTCACGGCCCAGGCCAGGGTGCATGGAGCCCGGCCTACCCGCCCCCTCCGCCCCGCGACGACTGGGCCCACTACGGCCAGCCCCCGGCCGGGTCGGGCCTCCCGGGGCCCGGGGGCATTGTGGGCCCCGGCCTGGGCTTCAGCCCGGGGGAGTTTGGGCCCGGGCAGACGCCCTCTCTGCTGCCCGCCTCCCTCAACCCCTCGGCCGGGCAGCTGTCACCCGGAGGCTCCCCCCAGCGGAGCAGGAACCCATACGACTGGATGAGGCGCAGCAGTGCCCCGCCAAACAACACCAGTAAGACACCTTATACACTCTATTACGTTTACAACACCATTAAGACACCTTATCTATTACGTTTATTTCAAGTCAAGTTTGTTTATTTATTTCAAGTCAAGTTTGCTTATTTATTTCAAGTCAAGTTTGTTTATTTATTTCAAGTCAAGTTTGTTTATTTATTTATTTCAAGTCAAGTTTGTTTATTTCAAGTCAAGTCAAGTTTGTTTATTTCAAGTCAAGTCAAGTTTGTTTATTTCAAGTCAAGTTTGTTTATTTCAAGTTTGTTTATTTCAAGTCAAGTTTGTTTATTTCAAATCAAGTTTGTTTATTTATAGCCCTAATTCTGAATTAGGGCTATACAAAAAAAGTCCTCTGTGACATCATGAATCTGTGAATGAGTAATTCACAGGCATGTCATGAGGGACATACAGAGAATGTAGCAGACGTAACTAAACTCCCAAGAAAAACCTTCAGAGAACTTGGAAGAAACCTTCCAGGGGCCACAGGCAGGCATATACAATTTAATTCAAATCACTTTTTTTTGTGCCCCCATGGGGTTAATTGCAGACGCATAGAGTATAGGCCTATAGACACATAGTCAAAATGCTTTGAAAATACAAGTTTCAACATCTGTGCTATAACCTAAAATCTGAATGCTGCAGTTACAATAACACATTCTGTGGTTATAGCAATCTATATCCGAGGAGCAAAAACGACACTGTGTGGCATCATCATTATTCACATAAATTTACTGAAGGTCACAAAGCTCTAAGAGGTAGGCTATACATTCTGCAGCTGAAAGCTTTTTTATTTGTATTCATTTAATTTATTTATTTATTTATTTATTTATTTATTTATTTATTTATTTATTTATTTATTTATTTATTTACTTGGGTGTTTATTTATTTATTTGGCCTATAGCAACTGACGTTACATCCCGTTTTCCTTCCTTTTTAAAACTATTTAACATTTTTATATGAGAGAGGATTGCAGCTGCTATAATCCGATGTGTTTGGGCATTCAGACGTTAATTGGTCTCAGTCAGAGAATAGAGGCATGCCATGTCAGATTATAGTAAGGAACGGTGGAGAAACCGAAAATTAGACCCCACCAACAACAGTCAGTTTGATAGGCACATCACGCTGTATTTATTTGCCTTATGTCTAAAATAAGTTTGACATGACGCCTGAGCAGATAACATATTCCAGTCCATAATCAGGTTGACAGGCTGAGAGACACGGCAACTTTTTCAGACCATGAAGTCGGGCAACAGGCCGCCGGACAACTGAAGTGCATTAAAATACTCAACAAAAGGGAACATGGTTTTGTGGCAATTTACACGCAGTGACTCGCAGTGATCCATGAAGAGTTTCAGCTGCTGCAAAGATTTCCCCAAACTGTCGCGTTTTGACAGGTGTGTGTGTGTGTGTGTGTGTGTGTGTGTGTGTGTGTGTGTGTGTGTGTGTGTGTGTGTGTGTGTGTGTGTGTGTGTGTGTGTGTGTGTGTGTGTGTGTGTGTGTGTGTGTGTGCGTGTGTGTGTGTGTGTGTGTGGGTGGGTGGGTGTGTAATTATTTGCTAATTAATCTGAACATGTTTCTGAACTGAGAAGCCATGCGGTGCAGACGGGGCGTTTTGAACGTGAATAAAATCTCGCTAAAGGCTATTTCCTGTCTTATCTTCAGAGGAGTTTGGCTAATATTAGCCTAATGTTAATTTCACCTCATTCTGAGGTCACCCATGACAACGTCAGAAAAAATCCTATGAAATTAAATACAATTAAACAAAAATAATTACATCAATAATAACCGAAATGAAAATAGCAAATTAATAAAAAAAACAAAGTAGCCTGAAAAATTGCCTAAAGTAGGCAAAATAAAATATAGGCGAAAATGCAAACTAAATTCCTTCATCTCCTTTATTTTACCAGGTTATTGAGAACATGATAGCGTTAATTAAATCAATGCAACTGGACTAAATAAAATTAAATTAAACGAAATAAAGTGACAGTGGAACATAATCTTCCCACGTTATTAATGGATGCGTGTGTGTGTGTGTGTGTGTGTGTGTGTGTGTGTGTGTGTGTGTGTGTGTGTTTGTGTGTGTGTGTGTGTGTGTGTGTGTGTGTGTGTGTGTGTGTGTGTGTGCGTGCGTGCGTGCGTGTGTGTTTGTGAGGTGTGAAGTCTGTCCTCTGGTCTGTCCGGTCTGGGTGTTGTCATGGTAATGAGGCTTGCCCGGTGTCTTGTCCGCGACTCCCGAGGCGGAGCAGACAGCACAAGACAAGACCGGTCCCACTTTGAAGTGTGTGTGTGTGTGTGTGTGTGTGTGTGTGTGTGTGTGTGTGTGTGTGTGTGTGTGTGTGTGTGTGTGTGTGTGTGTGTGTGTGTGTGTGTGTGTGTGTGTGTGTGTGTGTGTGTGTGTGTGTGTGTGAGTGGGGGAGGGGGGGGGGGGGGGGTTGAGCAGTATAGCGCTTAAAATAGTAACTGAAATTGGCCTCACAGCACAAGTTTTTCTTTGGTCAAATAATAATAATAATAATAATAATAATAATAATAATAATAATAATAATAATAATAATAATAATAATAATAATAATAATAATTCATTCATTCATTTTGGTCAATGGTAAATGGCCTGCATTTATATAGCGCTTTTATCCAAAGCGCTTTACAATCAGTAGGTACATTCACCCAGTATAGGTGAATGTATAGTTAAAATAATTATAATATTGTCCTGTTTTTCTAGTCTGTTTTTGTGATTGTGTATTATGTACTATGATTACTATTATACTTGGATTAATGTTCCAGTTTCAATAAAACTTCCAATATTTACACCTTGTATTTCATGTTTTATGGTCAATGGTAAATGGCCTGCATTTATATAGCGCTTTTATCCAACGCGCTTTACAATCAGTAGGTACATTCACCCATTCATACCGATGGCGGCAGGTTACCACGCAGGGTGCTGGCACACCATCAGGACCAATTCGGGGTTCAGTATCTTGCCCAAGGACACTTCGACATGCAGAGGAGGAGCCGAGAATCGAACCACGGACCTATTTAATCCAAAGCGATTAGTGGACGACCCGCTCTACCTCCTGAGCTACAGCCGCCCCTTTTCTGAGCGCGTTGTGAGCGCTTTTCAATTACCCAAACATGCTGAGTCCCAGCAAGAAACAAGATGTTTTTTACAAATCAACTTTGTCTACCAATTCAAAGTGTGAAATCAAAAATTCTTATTTTGTCATGCAGTGCGTGTAGCTATATCAGTTTCCACAGCAAACAAAACAAAAAACGGAGAAAAAAGTCTGTGGCTTTGACTACAGCACGGTGGCTCAGTGGTTGGCAGTGTTGCCTCACAGCAAGAAAGTCCCGGGTTGGAACCCTGGTCCGTCCCATGGTCCTTTCTGTGTGGAGTTTGCATGTTCTCTCCGTGTTCCTGTGGGTTTTCCCCGGGTGGTCCGGTTTCCTCCCACCATCAAATGATGTCTTGGACTATTTTCAATAATGAAGACTAGCAGCTAACGTCCAGTCCAGGTCATATCACAGGGCAGTGTTTGGGGGCTGAGGGGGGCAGTCTGCACTGTGGGGGAGGAGGGGCTGAGGGTGTGTGTGTGTGCGTGTGTGTGTGCGTGTGTGCGTGTGCGTGTGTGTGTGTGTGTGTGTGTGTGTGTGTGTGTGTGTGTGTGCGTGCTCTGTTTTTTAAGATAAGTTGACTGTTCATTAATAGTCTAGCAGCAAGTCCTCAAAAAAGGCTTTAGTTTTTGAGATACCCCTACCCGAGGTAGAACAAATGACAACAATGATTTTTCTTATCTTTAGGGTCTCCCATTAATGAAATTGATTGTTGTCAAAAAGAAAATTGGGGGAAAAGATGTTTTTTTGGCTGTTCTTTAGAACTACCCCAATCCCTGAAAAAGAGCCAAATTAGGCCAGTCCGAATAGGGGAAAGGTGACAAAAAAGCCAATAACTTGAGAATGCTCACTCTTTTCCTCATCAGATTTGCTGAGGTATGAACCAGGTGGCTGCCCTACATCACCAAATAGTCAAAAAATGATTTACCTAAAAAGATAATGAATTATAGTCCTGTAAATATAGCTTTAGTTTAGGCGGAAATTGTAATTTGTGGTGATAGGAACATAGGACTCCATCACTTTTCTCTCATTTATCAGAAAAACTGAAATCCCTGAAAAATATACCATTACTGAATTGTCTAGGGTGCTATTGAACACTGACCAGTAGTTGTATGGAGATATCTGGTACAGTTCTATTGCAAATGAGATTTCTTTAGACATAGGCCTACTACCTCTTCACTGAAACAGTCAAATGATTGTATGTTATTCTGAATGGGGAATAAGTGGCATAAAAGCCTATAACTTGGGAATGCTCACTCTTTTCCTCGTCAGATTTGCTGAGGTATGAACCAGGTGGCTGCCCTACATCACCAAATAGTCAAAAAATGATTTACCTAAAAAGATAATGAATTATAGTCCTGTAAATATAGCTTTAGTTTAGGCGGAAATTGTAATTTGTGGTGATAGGAACATAGGACTCCATCACTTTTCTCTCATTTATCAGAAAAACTGAAATCCCTGAAAAATATACCATTACGGAGTTGTCTAGGGTGCTATTGAACACTGACCAGTAGCTGTATGGAGATATCTGGTACAGTTGTATTGCAAATGAGATTTCTTTAGACATAGGCCTACTACCTCTTCTCTGAAACAGTCAAATTAGGTCACTGGCATAATAGTCTATAAGTTAAGAATGCTCACTCTGATGGTCATCATATTTGGAGAGGGAAATACCAGGTGGCTGAACTACATCACCAAATAGTCAGAATGTGAGTAACCCAATAAAATAAAGATTATCTAAATTACAAACCACCTGGAGCGGCTGTAGCTCAGGAGGTAGAGCGGGTCGTCCACTAATCGTTTTGGATCAAAGAGGTCGGTGGTTCAATTCCCACCTCCTCCAGTCTGCATGTCGAAGTGTCCTTGGTCAAGATACTGAACCCCAAATTGCTCCTGATGGTGTGCCAGCACCCTAACCTGCCGCCATCGGTGGTAAATGGCAAATGGTAAATGGCCTGCATTTATATAGCGCTTTTATCCAAAGCACTTTACAATCAGTAGATAGTCTACATTCACACACCGATGGTGGCAGGCTGCCACGCAGGCCGGGAGCAAGGAGGGTTAAAGGTGTCTTGCTCAAGGACACAGCGACAGCAGCTGGGAGGGAGCGGGGATCGAACCGCCAACCCGTGCGTCATTGGCCGACCCGCTCTACCTCCTGAGCTAAAGCCACCCCGGTGCATGAATAGGTGAATGTACCTACTGATTGTAAAGCGCTTTAAATAAAAGCGCTATATAAATGCAAGCCATTTACCATTACCATAAAACAGAAATAACAAGCTGTAAATATTGGAAGTTTGATTGAAACTGGAACATTAATCCAAGTATAATAGTAATCATAATACATAATACACAATCACAAAAACAGACTAGAAAAACGGACTAGAAAACAAAATAAGGCAAAAATCAAACAGAACAGAGAAATAAAAAGTGGCTGCTTATTTGTCCAGGTATATGGACACTTTTTTCACAGCCAAAGTCCAAATATCCAAATATGAAATACAGTATCAGGCCTTTGTTGAACGTATTATGACCCTACCAGATTATTGTGCCAGTGTTTGGGAGTCCGGGGCACATTCACAACCTTATACTCCATTTACTGCAATTGTAAGGATTGCAAAATACTGATGCAAACAAAACTGTCTAAATATTGTTCAGTCTGGAGGCAGCCTGTCTATCTGGAGACGATCATGTTTAATATACTGCATCCTTAGTATCATTGTCCATTTGTCAGATTAAGCTATCACAATGTTACATTCTTTCCTCTTCTGTGTATCATATTGTAAGCTTTTTCCGAAGTATTTGGATCTTTCATTGTTGCTGCGCATAAGATGTTGGAAGGCCAACAGAGAAGCACTGGCACTTTCCACTCTCTCCACAGTTTGGATCTTTGCAATACAAGTGAGTAATGTCTCTCACTTCTGTAGGTGCTGGGGGGTTTCCTAAATAGGACTGGTTGGCTCCATCTCTGGCAATCCATCCCTTGACGATAGGACTCCATAACAGGGGTTTGGGCATGTGACTGTGAAACCATATCAGTGTCTGATACATTGCTCTTGCTGTCTACCAGCATGTCATGCACTCACTGGCTGTGACACAACAAGTAGTTTGTACAGAATAGGAAAGACAACAGCATTCACCAAACTCAAGACCCATCTCAGTGAGCTCAAAGATCTGGCCCATTTTGGACTCTTCCAGCTTGGAAGTCTTTGCCAGTCGCAAGAGAATTTGCACTTCTGCTTTACGGAAAAAATAAAAAGGAAAATGGACTGATGTGCACAAACTTGGATGAACTGAGGTTCATAATTGCATCAACAACATATGCAGCCTCTGCAAATTTGCCACCAACAGAGGATGCATTTGCACATGTGCAAAGAGCAATGTATCAGACAGCGATATGGTGTCACAGTCACATGCCCAAACCAATGTTATGGAGTCCTATCGGCAAGGGATGGATTGTCAGAGATGGAGCCATTAAACCAGTCCTATTTAGGAAACCCCCAGCACCTACAGAAGTGAGAGACATTACTTACTTGTATTGCAAAGATCCAAACTGTTAAAAGAGTGGAAAGTTCCAGTGCCTCTCTGTTGGCCTCCCCTGTACGGAGTTCGGCACCTGCTGTGCAGAATGTCAAAATGTGTCCCCAAACATCTGAGGAACCTGACATTTGACATTCTAGTATCTATATACTTGACCTCTCACTGAAACACATCTTATGTACGCGCAGCAACAATGAAACATCCAAATACTTCGGAAAAAGGTTACAATATGATACACAGAAGAGGAATTTTGTTTTTACATTGTGATAGCTTAATCTGACAAATGGACAATGATACTAAGGATATATTAAACATGATTGTCTCCAGATAGACAGGCTACAGACTGAGCAATATTTAGACAGTTTGTTTGCATCAGTCTTTTGCAAGCCTTACAATTGCAGTCCATGGAGTATAAGCTTGTGAATGTGCCCCAGACTCCCAAACACTGACACAATAATCTGGTACGGTCATAATACGTTCAACAAAGGGCTGATACTGTTTTTTTTATATATTTGGATATTTGGACTTTGGCTGTGAAACAAGTGTCCATATGCCAGGTCAAATGAGCAGTTTTTTTTTCTAGTCTGTTCTCCTGTTTTTGTTCATGAAATGAAATGAAGCACTGAGATTTGGGGCTACCATAAAACAAATGTATTATGATTACTATTATACTTGTATTATTCCATCATGTCAAGACAGGAGATACTACTGATTTATAGTTTGG
>NC_139640.1:12907239-12922239 GCF_964638095.1 Poromitra crassiceps | reverse complement strand
AATAATTTCCCACCCCTGATCTAACATCTACTGTATCTGTGGGCATGTTGCTACGGTGTTTGTACAAAATACCATGTGCGTGCGTTGTTATCAAATGTTATTGCTAACAATGGCTAGCCTTGCTAGAGCTAACGCTGGCTGGCTGGTATTCCGACTTATATATTATCTGTTTATTGGGCTTAAAAACAATATACGGTATCATCATATCAAATCAGTGTCATCCAGAGATGGGGACTTGGATTTGAGACTTGGACTTGAGTCATACTGACGTGGGCGTGACCTAACACAATAACAGCCATAACTCCACGCCCGTTGGTTCAATGATCGTGAAACTTGGCAGAAGGGACATATTTGGACCGTGTGCCAGAACCACTGCCACTTCTTTGTGATGTCATTGCAGTTTGGAAAAGGCTTGAATCCCTGTGGTGGCCGCTTGTGGCTATATTCACTGACACTGTAATGATACAAAGCAGGTTGGAAATGGGCAAAGCCTCCCTTTAACGTTTAATTGTATGGGTTTAACCAAGTACTGTATTGCTATGCTGATTGGTCTGTTTTAAAGTCATACAATCTTAACAAGATTTGGGTGGCCATATTGAAATGACATCAAATGATGAGCAACTAGAGTTTGAGAAATCGTATACCCGAGTTTGCGAGTAGGAAAAAGTTTTTGCCCATTTTATTTTATTTTTCTTAGTAGCAACTGACAATTTGCGACCTCAGACTTATAAACGAACACAGCATAACTTGCTGGATTTAGGACTGATTCCTGTGGCACTCTATTGTGTCATGAGGCCTGGAGGTTGCTAGCACCTTTGTCACTTGAGGCACCAGCACACAGTCAACACACCAACCCCAAACAAACAGGCCATGCTGCGGGATTTCCTGGGTGTTACAAACCACCACAAAGCAATGGCTAGTCTGCGCCATCGACCATCTAAGAATATGGACAGAGTCAATGTGACATCACCCAGCCTTCAGTATTACTTCAGCAGCTTCCTCGGTCAAACCCTGCTCGACCACCTGGTCTGCACCGTGGCTCAATGGCTTCACAGTAGTTTACATGACATTAGGTTACATTGGTTTGTTTGATATTGCAGTTCAAGTACAATGTGGAACATGACATGCGACATGTTCTCCGTGTTGGAACCTGACAGCTGGTGCCATGCTGTGAGCCTCACATGGAAACAGTGAGAGTATGAATGAATTCAAATGACAGGAGAGATATTCCTCAGCTCCATGCAAATCCACCTGAAGAACATCAGATCTATTTGAATAGCAAACAGTTGGACGCTTGCAGAGGAGATAGACCTCCATTGGTACGACTGGAGAGGGAGGACATTTTTATGTCAGTAGTTTATAACACATATAAAATACTATCCCCCATGCACTCCATTAACATTTTTACACACTAAGGGTTGGTGTGATTTTTTTGGTTGTAGTTATGAGTAGACAAATCTTAAAAGTATAAAACCTCCTTCCTGTGTGCCAAGCCACAAAATGTATTCATTTCATGAGGTAGATGGATCGGTGGGAGAGAGATTGTCCCATGACCAACATAACTAAATGTCCTGTTGAAGTGCCTCTGAGCAAGGCATAGCTTTGAATAAACAAGCAAACAGCGTTCTGTGCAGCAATGGGACTCAAGTGCTATGGGCACGTGTGGTTCTTGAGAAAGCTACACTACGGACACGAACGGTTCTTGAGAAAGCTGCACTACGGACACGAATGGTTCTTGACAAAGCTGCACTACGGACACGAACGGTTCTTGAGAACGCTGCACTGTCAAATGGTCAATTTGGCAATGGTCCATCTTAACCAAACTGTTGTCTCTGTGTTGCAGACGGTAAGACGCGGACCAAAGACAAGTACCGTGTGGTTTACACCGACCACCAGCGGCTGGAGCTGGAGAAGGAGTTTCACTACAGCCGATACATCACCATCCGGAGGAAAGCTGAGCTGGCCACATCACTCAGTCTGTCAGAGAGACAGGTAGGTCACGTTCAAGTTCAGGTCCAAATATAGTGCACTGGTTCCCAATGTGGGGTCCCGGGGCCACCAGCGGTCCTTTAGACAGTTTCAGGGGGTCACCATCAGATTGATCCTTTAGACAGTTTCAGGGGGTCACCATCAGATTGATCCTTTAGACAGTTTCAGGGGGTCACCATCAGATTGATCCTTTAGACAGTTTCAGGGGCGTCGCCATCAGATTGATTCATTCTTAAACTGTCTGGTGGTCGGCAGGATATCTCAAAAAGTTATCTCACTCTCTCTCTCTCTCTCTCTCTCTCTCACTCTCTCTCTCTCTCTCTCTCTCTCTCTGTAAATTTCTTGCTGGGGCAGGCAAAGATGGCGGTGTACCTCAGCAGGAAGAGGAAAATAGATGCAGATGTCCAAGTAGTAGACCTTGTAGTCTTGTTTAAAGCTCTGGTTAGGGCGAGAGTAGCCATAGACTACGAGTACTACAAGAGAATGCAGGACATGGGAGTGTTTCAGAGCAGGTGGTGTCTGGGGGAAGCTGTGTGCAGGCTGGAGGGAGGAGAGCTGGGTTTTAACACAGAGATGGGATGAGGAGGCCTTGACAATGTGTATGAATGTCCATGACCGGTCGGTTTTGTTTTGTTTTGTTTGGTGTTGCTCTGTTGACAATTCTTTTTGAAGGGGTTGCATTGCTTCTGAGTTCGTGTTTTGTGAAAATTGTTTGTCCTCTGCCATGATGTAGATGTCGTAGGTAGAGGTTTAATTAAAGGCTTGTTAAAACTCTCTCTCTCTCTCCATCTCTGTCTCTCTTTCTCTCTGTCTGTCTCTCTCTCTCTCTCTCTCTCTCTGTCTCTGTCTCTCTTTCTCTCTGTCTGTCTCTCTCTCTCTCTCTCTATCTCAGGTGAAGATATGGTTCCAGAACCGTCGGGCGAAGGAGAGGAAGGTCAACAAGAAGAAGCTGCAGCAGCCGGCCTCCTCGACGACCACGCCGACCCCTCCCCACGGCAACCCTCCCCACGGCAACCAGGGCAGCAACAACGGCAACGGGGCCGGCCTGCACGGAAACAACAGCAACGTCACCATGGTGACGAGCAGCAGCGGCAGCAATGGGCTAGTGTCTCCGTCCTCCCTGCCTATGACCATCAAAGAGGAGTACTAAGAGGTCATGTGATGGACTCAGGAAACAGGAGATCTGGACTAAAAACAGCAGAGATTCTCCCTAATGACTGAAAGACCCTTTTACTGCCACACCATATCTTGCCTCTTGCCAGCTTTTCGCGTGCCTTCCAAAAAGCTAGAGCTCATGAAATTTTGAGGAAATGTAGACGGGCAATGTTGCTGGCAACTACGACCAACAGTACTTTTTCAACAGACTTTTGTTGCCAATAATTCCTTATGATTCGCCATGTGATGTCTTCAGATACTGTCGCAGCCTGCATGATAAGCTTGGTTGAACATTGGCTGGTCTACAGTGGTAGAAACCCTCCAACATGCCAACCTGTTCTCACTCGTCAAAGACTGACGTTTGGTCATTTGTCAATGTGCAGGGTAGTCCAATAGACTTCTATAGAACTCCCACAACATGCAGGGTAGTCCAATAGACTTCTATAGAACTCCCACAACATGCAGGGTAGTCCAATAGACTTCTATAGAACTCCCACAACGTGCAGGGTAGTCCAATAGACTTCTATAGAACTCCCACAACGTGCAGGGTAGTCCAATAAACTTCTATAGAACTCGCACAACGTGCAGGGTAGTCCAATAGACTTCTATAGAACTCCCACAACGTGCAGGGTAGTCCAATAAACTTCTATAGAACTCCCACAACATGCAGGGTAGTCCGATGTCTGAAATCGACACCACTGGAGTGTGACAATGGAATAAAACAGTGACCAGTAAGGGCATTGTGGTCAGGGTTGGAGGTTGGGCGTATACGTTTGCAGGTGGTCTGATTCCCAGCAATCTCAAAGTACATTTCAAGTGCAACCAAGTTGTTGTAATCATAATCGTAACACAAGTTGTTGGCTATGGTCTTGTGATGTTGAAAAATTAGGGAAAAGGGGTATCCAGCACGTTAAAAACTGATGCCAAGAGGTGTTGACCAAACGTTAGTATTTGATGAGTCGGGATGAGAATGTGTTGATCGTGTTGTGGGTTTGAAGCAACAGTACAGTAGACCTATAGCAAATCATGAGTTTGTATGTGACAGCAGCAGTGACTTTAGTAACTTTACAGTTGATCTTCTGATCTTCTATCAGCAGCATGAGCAGCAGTCCAGAACCACCAGCTACAAAACCCCTGGGAGAAACCTACATGTAGCACAAAATAGAGGCATTTCACTCACTGTGGCGGCCATGTTGGAGGTCCTGAGCTCTTTGACAGTTTCTTAATCTATAACTTGTCTGTCTCAACAAAATTGGGTTGTTAATTTCTGTCTATTTCTGACTGAACTTATCATTTCATAACTGATCAATCTAAATGATTTAGTGTTCAAATAATATCAGCTTGTTAGCTCGCTAACCGTAGCATCTGGTCAGCTAACAATTACCGTCTTGTTGTTGACATGATATCTATTAAACACACTTGCTAATGTATCGAGTAGCAGAGAGCATTAGCATGTTCACATTAACATTGGTGTGTTTGCTGGCTAGTTAGCTAGCTAACAGTTTGTTCAGCGGAGTCTTTTCAAGCTACAACTCAGAGTGTTTTGGAGTAGAGACCAGAGCAAAAGACAGACAGTTGACTGTGTCACAGTAAAGGTCTTTGCACACAGTCATTTTTTTGTATGCGTTTTTTTATCATCATCTGAAAACTCAGACTCAGGGTCAAACAGCTCGCAAAAGGCTTTTACCGAAAGTTTCGGAGTCAGCGTGCAAACACGAGTGACACAACATGAGGTCGTATTTATTTTAAAATGTACGTAAAAAATACGAACTTGTGCAAAAACCTTGACTCAGAGTGTTTTGGAATAGAGACTAGGGCTAAGCTAAAGACAGACCGTGACTGTCACAGTAGCCTCCATTTGGGGCGGGGGGGATCTACCGTATCACACTATTCACTTTGACTGAGAACGTTACTGATCTACAGCCACACCACAACAAGCAACAGACAGCTGCTCCAAACAACATCAGCGCACAGCCATTTTGGCATGAAGGAGACTACTTCTGATTGGCTGTCATGGTTCTGTGCTGTTGTCCCATTAGCGCAAGGAGGTGTTGTTTCCACCAGGCCAAAATGGCAGCAGCCCTGTCAAAAAAGCATGAGAGCTGCTCTCATGCCTTCAATAGGCTACATGCACAACTTCTTTACTTCCTGAAATGAGTACAGCTTCTTTATTTCCTGTCCTACACTATTGGATGAACTGATTAATCAGGTGTGCCTGATCATTGTTGTGACTGCAGCACACCTGACATTAATCACTTCATCCAATAGTGATGACAGGAAATAAAGAAGCTGTACTAATTTCAGGAAGTAGTGGAGTTGTGCATGTAGCCCATAGTCTTTGGCTGCTCTCTGTTTCTAACTGCCTGCTTGATACACATCTACACTTTATTAACTAACACACAGTCCTACAAGGTTCCTCATGGAGACAGCTGGTGGAGCAGGTTGGAGAGGAAACTGTGAATCCTCTCTTCCTGGCAGAGTAACTCTCATACACTTGTGTCACCTGGTAGGTTCAACGCTGAAGTATCTTGACAGTGTGTGAAGACATAGCCAGACTCAGTGTGGGTGTGTTGGTTTTCTGTCGTCTCCTCCCAACTTCCCACAAAGATCTCTTGTAAATGATCGCACGCATGAGATTTGTATATTTTCAAAGTAATTTGTATTAAAACTAAAAAGCTTTATTGTAACCATGACTGGCAGACTTGTTTGTTTCTGAGAACTTCCGCTTTTAGCCAAACACACACACGTGTGTCACACACAACACACACACACACACACACACACACACACACACACACACACACACACACACACAACCTCCCCGTCTGGAGATCCACCTTTGCTTGGGTGCATTGTCGTGCGTTCCTTTATAACTGGGAACTGGTAATCTTACGACTTCAAAGGTCATGAGCTGGGCGGTGACGTCACCAGAGCTGGTATTTCCCATTTCAAACTCATAGGAGCCTCAGCAGCCCGACCTCAAAAATCCAAGATGGCTGCAGCAACAACAGTAGTTATAATCGTAATGTTGTTTAGCACTTCTGTTTTCTTTGTGTGTCAGTACACACAGCAGCACTGCCTAACATCTATCTGTGTGGACATGAGGCTGCAGTGTTTGTATGCGCAAAATGCCGCGAAATGCCTTGTTATCAACTGTTATTGCTAACAATGGCTAGCCTGGCTAGCGACTGGATCTGACCAATGAACAGTGAACTTCCCAGCTCAAGTTTTCTGCAAATGGAACGCTAACAAAACGGATGTGATGTCATTTAGCCTCAACATCCCAGTTATTTTGCGATAAAGGAATGCGCCATTGACGCCAATGCAAAGTGGGAAAAACTGCAGTTCCTTGAATGGCCATTAAATATACATACTGTATTTACCGCCTGGTTCAAAACACAGTTTTGGTCTATATAGCTACTGTTCATGCCAACTGTAGATTTGGGGGGGGAGGTCACCTGTCCAGTGTTCATGCAGCTCGCAGATCACAGACCAAGAGCAGGTGGAGCTGCATGACAACAGCCAAGATGGCCGCGGCTAAAACCCCAAGCTAAATGTAATCAGGTTAATGTGGTGAAGCTATCCGGATCCCATCACCCGAAACGCATTTTAACGCAAGAGGTGTAAAGGGCTCACATATTTCATATTGGAGTTATGCACACTCATAGACACACATGGTAAGACAGTGAAAAAGGAACGATCCGCGCCCCAAAAGAGCTCCCGTTGGGTTTTTTTTATTTGCAAACCAGCGTGACGTTTCCTCAGACGCTTTCACAGAGACACATGGTAAGACATACACACAAATGCACACAATTCTATTGGCCATCATGAATGTGGTACAAGTTTAAATCCACTTTGGACACTTCTTGTGCAAACACACACACACACACACACACACACACACACACACACACACACACAGACACACACACACACACACACACACACACACACACACACACACACACACACACACACACACACACACACACACACACACTGCTTCCAGCTGCTTTGCAAGAGGAGACTTTCTTAACGTCTTTAATATGTTTGCACAGATAAAGCCAGTGGGCAGATTAGATGTGAAAAGAGGTTTGAATATGACTAATGGAAAAAGAACGAAAAGAATACTGACACGTAGGCAATACACACACACACACACACACACACACACACACACACACACACACACACACACACACACACACACACACACACACACACACACACACACACAGAGTTGTATTTGCCAATCGGGGCAGCAGAGTTGAGGTGTGGCGTCCAAAGGGCAGAGAGGAACACTGGGCAAACAGACCAGAGGATCCTGCTATCTGTGTGTGTGTGTGTGTGTGTGTGTGTGTGTGTGTGTGTGTGTGTGTGTGTGTGTGTGTGTGTGTGCGCGCGTGCGTGCGGGCGTGCGGGCGTGCGTGTGTGTGTGTGACAGGACAGACCATCTTGGAGCCATTGGTTAGTTTTATTTTCAGTGTTTCAGTACATTAAAGTATACAAAATTGTAACATGAAAGTACACTAAAGTCTGTTAGATTTCAGCACATTGAAGTAGTGGACTAAATTCTGCTTGAATGGAAAAACTAATTTCATACATATTAGAGATTAGTTCAAAAGTGATACTGAACTTGAGTTGTGTTTAGCACACTTGACTGTGCTAAAGTAAGCTTGAAGTATTTCACATAGGTACTTGATAAAGTTACGCAAGAAATATATTTGAAGCATTAATCAAATATACTGAATTGAACTTATTTCAAAGTAAGATATTTATGTAACACCAAAAAAGGTAATTATTATCAGTATAGTATTATCGAGCTAATCAAAGTATGAACAGTTAATGAAAGCATACAGTACATTTAGAAACTCTTAAAGTAAATTATAAATAAACTATGCCCTCTATCGTTGCAACGGCCTTAAAACTGCGCTTAGCGCCAGGCGCAGCGCAGATTAGTAGCTAGTGGGTGTGGACCAGCGCACTCGATATTTTGGTGTCGGCGCTACATGCGGCTTTAAGCATTATAACCACGCCTTTTAAGTGAAAGATTATGCACAACCTGCTCATTGGAGAAGTGCAGTATCACAAGCTTCCCTTTTAAGCTCCAATTCCACGGAGCGATCCAGTCCGGTCAGAAAAGCCGACCAAAGTGCTCTGAGCTCCCCCCCTCCCTTTCATCCCTGTCTGGCTCCATATATATTATTCCATATTATTATGCTTCTCAAACCAATCTCACTGCAGTTTAAATACTGGAAGCATGTAAATACGCTACACTATAGCAAGATCAAAGTGAAAAGAATGTTCTAAACGCATTGGCTAGAAAAATATAGCCTATCCCTATGTGGCCTATGTCATGATGAGATTAGAATGGTGAAAGTTTGTCCAGATTAGAATGATATCGTTTTCTCTCGCTACCTTTTCGTCTCCAGTGCTGCAGAGGATGCACATAAATATAGCCTACATTATGTAAAGTCATTGCATAAATGTGTTTTTATTGTAAAAGTAAATGTGAAGTAAGTTAAGTCTTATTGGAGCGGACATCACAGTAGGACATCACAGTAGAACCGTGTTACGGCTGTCACTCATCTAAATCACATTAAATCTGCGAGCGATATATATACCACCTGGATTACATATATGTTTCACATAGATTTGTGTTTGGATTTGTTTTATTTTGGCCAATATTGAAATGTTCGAGAATTGCATGTTGTGTGAACATAAACATTATTTCTATCTACCACTTTAGGCAATTTAGGCTGATTTGGTTGATATTTCTTGTCGAAATGTATTAGCCTCAATGCATGCTGGGAGATTTCACATATGGCCAAACAGCCTCTGAATGATAGGGGCTAAAACTAGATATAACAACTTTTTTTCCATCGGTCTTTGTGCCTGTCTGACGCGCGAGAGAGAGAGAGATAGAGATGCGCGAGAGAGGGAGAGAGAGAGAGATAGAGACGTGCGAGAGAGAGAGAGAGAGAGAGAGAGAGAGAGAGAGACGCGTGAGAGAGGGAGAGAGAGAGAGAGAGGGGGAGAGAGTGTGAGATCGGCAGAGGAGAGCTGTGCGTAAATACGCACAGTAATATCCGTGGCGCACTGAAAAAGGCCTGGTTTTGAAAAGCGCTAAGCGCTAAATTAACGCCAGGGGGGAAGATATCGTTAGGCCGATATTTAAGGCCGAAACGCCCATTCTGGCCTATTCTGGCACTGCGCCACACCTCTTTGGCGTAAAGCGCATTTCAGGGCCTAAAACCATGTTGCTATCTTTCTGAGGCAGGCGCAAGGCGCGTTTTTTTGCGTTTAACGCCAGTTTTTGCGCCTAAGGCCAGTGGGGAGTTAGGGCCCTATAAGTGCACATACGGACTCCTGAGATGATCTAAAGAATATGAATTTGATAGGTATGATCTGAGGCTTTTCAGAGAGACTTTTGGGAACCATGGACTCATGTAGAACAACCCCAACTGTGTCTGAACAAGTACCAACAGTAAGTAGAGCCACAGCAATTCTGAGTTAGTCTTACGGTAACTGCAACTTTCGGGTGTGTGCGTGTGTGTGTGTGTGTGTGTGTGTATGTATGTGTATGTGTGTGTGTGTGTGTGTGTGTGTGTGTGTGTGTGTGTGTGTGTGTGTGTGTGTGTGCGTGCGTGTGCGTGCGCGTGCGTGTGCATGCGTGTGTGTGTGTGGGGGTGTGTGTTGTGTTCGTGTGTCTTCAAAGACCTTTGTCCTTGTCCTATCTAAACACTGATAGAGACTATCAGCAGTGTGTGTGTGTGTGTGTGTGAGAGAGAGAGAGAGAGAGTGTGTGTGTGTGTGTGTGTGTGTGTGTGTGTGTGTGTGTGTGTGTGTGTCAGTGGGCCTGTGAACCGGGAAGTTATTCAAGGAGAAGGCCAAAGAGCCATCTTGAACTTGAAGCCTAAAATCCAGGTCACGCTAAATGATTCATAATTATGCTAATTGTAAACGAACTGAACCGCATCACTTAGAATCATTTAGACTAATTTCAAGAATTAAGACCCATTTATATCAGCCACTCCCCTCCCGCTCAACTTAGGAGGCACCCCAGTGGCCTCTGTTGAGTCTTGCCGCTTCCTTGGCATGACGATCTCCCGGGATCTGAAGTGGGAGCTGAACATCGACGCTCTCATGAAGAAGGCCCGGAAGAGGATGTTCTTCCTGCGGCAGCTGAAGAAGTTCCGGCTGCCGAGGACTATGCTGACTCAGTTCTACACCTCCATCATTGAGTCCATCCTCACCTTCTCCATCATCACCTGGTTCCCTGCGGCTACGGTCAAGGACAAGACCAGGCTGCAGCGGGTGATACGATCAGCGGAGAAGGTGATCGGCTGCCCACTCCCCTCTCTCGAGTCCCTACATGACACCAGGGCCTTGAAGAGGGCCAGAAAGATTATGGCTGACCCATCCCACCCGGGTCACGACCTCTTCACCATGCTTCCCCACGGTAGGCGGCTACGCCTGCCAGTGACTCTGAAAAACCGTCACAGACTCAGCTTCTTCCCCTCAGCAGCACGTCTCATAAACCAGTCAGGTATCCTCCTGCTCCCCCCCCCCCCCCTTAGGGGAGCTGCCTCGGGCCTGAACTCTAATCCAAGCTTCTGCCCATCACCAGATATTGCACTTTCTTTGTCCTGTTGTTCCACTGTATTTGTCTTGTTTTGCTCTTGTCCCTCTTATGTTAAAAAAGATTTATGCACTCTAATGCCAAAACAACTTCCTATATGTTACATAACATAATGGTGAATAAATGATATCTGATTCTGATTCTGATTCTGATTGATATGCACACCCTTTCATTCATGCTTCTCTCCTTGTCCAATCACAGTCTCCCATGCTCTCCCTCTCTCGCCAATATCCAATCAGCTCAAGCCACTCCATTTCCCTGGCTGGCCATTCACCTAACCAGATTATATCAGAGTACATGTTTTCAACTATGTCGTAACTCACCTATCTGTGCTGTCACCCCTCAGTTGCTGATCATCGCCAAAGCAGTTGTTTCGCCCCACCTCCTCCCCTGACCACCACCAATGTCATAACTCCTGAAGAATTCCCTATGGGGGGATTCTCTATCATCTCAGGAGGAGCGTCATCATATCATGGAGTCATACACCAAATCTAATGAGTTTATTGTATCATTAAAGTGGATTCGTACCTTCTTACTATAGTCTCTCATTATTGAAATGTGACCACGTGACATTTTAACTCGGGCTCCTGGTCGTCAGTAGCAACAGCTGTCTGTCCGTGTCTCATTTTTAGGTACACACACGCTAATGAGCCTCTGCCTCTTCACCACCATAAAGTTTATAGGCTGGAGGCTGTAAACAGCTTCCCTGCTTGTGTGTGTGTGTGTGTGTGTGTGTGTGTATGTGTGTGTGTGTGTGCGTGTGTGTGCGTGTGCGTGTGTGTGCGTGTGTGTGTGTGTGCGTGTGTACGTGTGCGTGTGCATGTACGTGTGTGTGTGTGTGTGTGTGCGTGTGTGTGCGTGTGCATGTGTGCTTCACCCCAGAGACACAGATATGTTTGTTGAGGAGGCGTGATGACAAGCTGAGATAGGCAGAGGCATCCATAGGTCCACATTCTGCTTCATGCAGTTTGTGCTTAAAGGAACACTCTGCCCATTTTCAACCAGCTTTGTATCATTAGAACATCAGTAGTATATCAGAAAACTGTAAACGGTTTTGAAGTCTGTCATTTAATTTGACAGTTATTGAGTGTTAAAGTGTGGACCAGTGACATCACTGGTCCACACTAACTCAAATTAATAACTCATTAACTCAAATCAACTCTCAATGACTGTCAAACTAGATGAATGACTTCAAAACCGTTTACAGTTTGAGAGTTGATTTGAATTAATGAGTTATTAATTTGAGTTAGTGTGGACCAGTGATGTCACTGGTCCACACTTTAACACTCAATAACTGTCAAATTAAATGACAGACTTCAAAACCGTTTACAGTTTTCTGATATACTACTGATGTTCTAATGATACAAAGCTGGTTGAAAATGGGCGGAGTGTTCCTTTAAAGCCAAATCTGGACAAAGCTGTGAAAAACTGACCTTGATGCCAAAATCAGTGTGTTGCCTTCACGGGCTCCAGTTTAAATCAGCGTGTTGTCTTCACTGGCTCCAGTTTAAATCAGTGTGTTACCTTCAACTGGCTCCAGTTTTCCTGTGAAAAATCAGGAACTGAGATCAACCTATCATTGAAGAGCAAAGGGGAGAAGCTTATGGCTCTGCAGTGTGTGTGGAGGCATGGGACGGGTGCTCACTGCTGCTCATTAATAATAAGAACACCTTTGAGACTTCCTGCTGGTAAAACGTGTCAAAACATCATGCTGCTGGGAGAAAACGAATGAGGACGTCTCTATTGAAGTTGGTTAGGTCTAATCAGCAATGAATTCATATCATTATCCAAGGCAGTGGATCTCAAAATGGGGTCAGGGCCCGTCCGGGGACCCCCAGGGCTCCCTGATGGGGTTCCAGGGGGTCCCCAGCAAATGGGGAGATAATTTAAGTCCATAAGTAACACAATGACAGAATGTACGACTGTTTTGGGCATGAGTGTCATACACTTTTTGTAATAAAACATCTAAAAGTAAAAAAAATTATCAGATGAGGAAGTCTTATTGTGTCCGTTTAGGGTCCTTGAGGACCACTGTTGTAAGGTCTGACTGCTCGTGGTGAATCCATCTCTCTGGTACAGCAGGGTCAGTGTGTTCTTTCACAGGGTCAGTGAAAGAACATTTTATGGCCGCGGCCTCTGGAGCGCGTTGATCGGAAACAACTTCCTCCACACTGTCAGCTGATTGGGCGACCAGCTGGCACAGAGTCAGACTGTGTGTGTGTGTGTGTGTGTGTGTGTGTGTGTGTGTGTGTGTGCATGTTCGTGTGTGTGTGTGTGTGTGTGTGCGTGTTTGTGTGTGTGTGTGTGTGTGTGTGTGTGATTGTGTGTGTGTGTGTGTGTGTGTGTGCATGTTTGTGTGTGTGTGCGTGTGCGTGTGTGCGTGCGTGTGCGCGCGCACAGGGACTGGCACTCTGACCGGGCAGCCATTTCAAGACACGCTTCAGCTCTCCAAAACAAAATGGCTGCCCCCACTTTCTCCCCGATACACTTTCGATTACTTTCCTTTGAGAGACGCTCAACACTTAAAACTCGCCAAGAGCGGTGAAAGTAAAAGCCGTGTTGCAACTGAATGAGTCAGAGGGGACACGGGGCCACGCAAGCCGGGTGTCCCCCGGCGTTAAAGTTCGCCGTTCAAGTCCGCGGGTCGGAATCTGTTTATAGCCAATCAAAGATGTTTACATCATCTCTGTCAACACAGTCAATAATTAGAGCAAATAAAAGGAAACGACAACAAACTGAGCAAATAGCTCTGGCTGGCGTCCATAAACCCTCCACACACAGCTCGTTCAGACTTATACAGCCGCCTGTTTATGGGCCGTTTTACCATAAACTTTCATTTACAATATACTTACTGCCCCTAATACCCCCATATTGGCCACATTGATTGTGAATAAACAGTGGAGTTGTAAAGGAGCAGCTGCTGTAAAGAACAGATAATAATACTAAAGACACAGAGGCGAGAGACTACTGGTATTCCGCACATCACAACACGGAGATAGCTTTACAGCTCAGTCAGTGGGCAAATCACATTCTATTATAGGCCTACTAGAAATATGTCCTATACAGATCAGGATTAGCTTTGATCAGTATCAATATCACAATTATGTTATTATTGTTATGAATTGCAGTACTTAAAAAACAAATTGTAATTAGGTTAAGCTAAACACCGAATTAATAATAACAACAACAACAATAATAATAATAATTATTGTTATTAGTATTATTGTAATACATAATACTAATAATAATAATAATAATAACAACAACAAAATCATCATCATAAAATAAATTAAGAAATCAAAATATTAACAGAATTTAAATAAAATTACAGTCAAATGAAATGGAAAATGTAAGATTAAAAAAAAAATACAAAGCAATTGTCATACAGTATATATTTTTTTATTTTTTACAATTGTGATATTTTACAATTAAATTAGAGGCTTTTATTAATTCTTTATGGTTTTATGAACAGAGCCATTATCAGCCAGACGCTCATTATGGTCTGCATGTTATTACCATTACAACTCATCATATACTGCCCCATTAGCCTATATCTCACACACACACACACACACACACACACACACACACACACACACACACACACACACACACACACACACACACACACACACACACACACACACACACACACACACACACACACACACAACACCTACTGTCTCTTCTTAACAGACTTTATTGACCAATTTCTATCAAGTGAAGTCACAGTAATATTCTTTTATAGACTACAATATTTGACATGGTATTTAATGTTATTGTACAGATCATAATATTTGCCATGGGATATAATTTAATTGACCATAATATTTATCATAGTATTTGCAGTAATATTATGTTATTGACTGTAATACTATACTGTGTACTGCTGTGTCATATAATGTGTCATATGGTTGTATTGACCTTAAATTAACGTACAATTAGTTTTACATGTGTGCCGATCTTCCAGGAAGTTTCCCATGTGATCTCAATTCAAAATGATAAATATATATATATATATATATATGAAGAGTTCATTTGCAAAAACAGTTCAACTTAAAATGCATAAATAACACCTGTTTGATACTCCCTGGTCTGCACATACAAAACATTATTGAGGTGATTTACGTGAAAATGATCAGATGAATGTTTTAGTTATGATTGATGAAACAAATGTACCAACAATGAATTAATTACAGTATAAATGCATGAAT